>NW_006800314.1:35959-66914 GCF_000485575.1 Poecilia formosa | reverse complement strand
TGTCACAGTTTGTGCACAATTTTCTTTTTTTTTTTTTAAATCTCAAAGCAGAACAGCAACAGCTATCCCTGCTGGTGATATCTGCAAAATTAGATGGTTTTATTTAATTTTTTTTTGCACCCAAAACAAATAGGAGTCTTCTTTAAGCCAGCTGTCTGGCAGCGCACAGCAATGGGTGGAAGTAGAGTTGGCTACATATGCGGTTTTTTTTTGTTGTTGTTGTTGTTGTTTTTTTACACCTAGTCTGGCTATAGAAGAGAACTTTATTTACAAACATATCCGGTAACTTCAGTGACTATGGAGGCACCAAGCACAGACCAGTTTGTTTGGTAAAAAAACTGTTTTATGTGCTTCTGTTTACAAAAAGAACTGCAGCAAATTATTCCAGCAGCTGCTGAGATAATATATGTATCCGTTATGTTTATGATGAATAACCGTTTGTGTTTTTTGCGGGTTGGGGAGTATTTCCAAATGGAGAGATATGTCTGCGATGCAAGCAAGAAGAAAGGGAGCGATTCCTGTTTTTATCCAGAGAAAACTCAAGTATTTAACTTGGCAACTTATTAGAAATGCATCTAAAGCACAGGAGCCGCATATTGGGGAAAAATGTTCTTGTTGTCAAACTTAAATATTCCTTCGACCGGATAACCGGCCCATGCCTAGTGCCTCCATTTTCTAAAGTTACTTCAAGAAAACAGGAGTCGGAGTGTTTTTATTTTATTTTTTTCCCCCTAATGTACAAACACAGACTGTAACTCTTTAATTTAGGGAAACGAATTGATTTACGAAAGAGACAAATTTAAACCGAAGCCCGAGCATCAGAAACACTAACAGCGAAGTTTTTGACGTTGAAAAGCCGAAGAGAATTGCAGATGTGCCACTCGTAAATCCCCCCCCCCCTTTTTTTTTACCCCCCACGCTGCCCCATCTCCCCTGGTTTTCGTTTTGAAATGCCCCCCTGCCCCTGTGAACCTCATGTTACTTTACTCGTGTTTCTGCTGGGAGTCTGACTGGAAACCCCCCGGCCCCCGTGCTGCAAAGCCTCTCTCCTGTCGTACTCAATTCGAGTCGCTGATTTGATGCTGTAAACATTCCTTCGTTTGGATTCGTTTCCGTCTGTTGATGTTGTGTGTTCTTTTGCCAACCAAATGCATCTTTTTTTTCTTTTTTTTTTCTTTTTTTCTTGTCTTAAAGTAGGTTTTTATGATTTTCTCTTTTTATTTTTTGCATTCTGTGACACTGTCTTGTGTGGGATGTTTGGGTTTTGTTCATTCACTCATCAGCTGGTTAGAGTAGTATTTTCAAGCCAAACATGGGTGGGAAGACGGGGAGGGAGGGGATTACATATTGTTTGTGAAGCTTTGTTGAAGGGTTTAGCATCGCGCTGATCACAGTTGGTCCACAGCCTAAATCTCAGGTGTGGTTATCAGTCGCAGAATCGCTTCACCCCTTCATGTTTCTGTACATTTTGTTGGCAGCACGGCTGTCCTTTTGATGAATTTTTATATATATATACATATATATATATATATATGAAGCACTTGTTCTGTACTGCCTAAATCATTTTTTTTTTGTTTCTCTTTTGCTGCCTTTTATGTTTTCTAAGCTGTTTTCCGTGATGCAGTTTAACCTCTGTCATTCGGCTCTTTAGTCTTTTTTTGTCTCCCGTTTTCCATTTATAGTGACAAGACTTTTTTTATATATATTTTGTGTGACTTTAATTTTTTTTTCCTCATCAGTCCAGGGTGATGCCAAGCTGTTATATTTTGTTTATAAAAAAATTGGATGAACCGGCCTTTGTTAAAAAAAAAAAAAAAGGAATAATAAAAAAAAATAAAATTTGTACTTTTTTATTACACTCTTGTTTCAGTTTTTTTTATATATAAAACTGTCTGGCCACTAGGTGGTGACATTTTTTGCATCTTTAAAAGTTGCATTAAAGTTTTATTGTAGTTATTTGTTGGTAATTTAGCAAAATGTAAACCAGTGAATCAGACTGGGACTGACGTAAGAAAAATAATTTTCAAAAAATGACTTGATAGCATATGGTTTCTCTTGGGACCTTAATTTCTGCCATTTTTATGACTTCTCGTTGTCATTTAACTCTCCCGCAGTCCAGGAAGGATCGAGTGGACCCCGCGGAAGTTTTTGACCCCGTCAGCGGTTCTGGAGGGTCATTTCAAAGTTTGTTTTTTGTGGTTTTGGACGCTGATGGGACACCTCATCGCTTCTCCCGTCGACTGAGCGTGGCGTCCAAGCCGAGCGTCGAACTGGGAGTTAAGTGATTCAATGTCATGAAAAATATTAGCCTCCTTATAGATTTATTTTTCTTTTGTCACACCTAAATGCTTCAGCTCACAAAAAAACATTTTAGCGTCGTAGCTACCTGAAAAATGACCAAATCCGGGTTCCTTCGTTTGGATTCGTTTCTAGCTAGCGACGTTTAAAACAAAATGTAACGAGCCAGACCATCTGGTTCGGTGAAAACATTGTTCCTCATTGGTAAATTATGAATTACACGCGATTTCGTTTGTAACGCAAAGCTGGGGCATATTTTATTGGCACCATGCATCCCTACTGCCAGGTCCAGTTTATTTAAATAGCAGATGTCATGATCAAAGCAACACAATGTGTTTTCCATCAAAAATAAAAATGCAGCTGCAAAGGAAAATTGTTCCCAACATCAAAAGGGTGATAAACTTTGGAAATGTACAATGGCAAAAAAACAAAAACAAAAAAAAACCACACTGATATTCATCAAAAACAAGATGGTCTAAAATGAGATCTAGAAAGTGGAATTTGTGAAAAAGCTCAATATGTTTGTCACTTAAGAGTGAAATATACATGGAATTATATATTTGAAGCCTTTATTTCTTGGCTTACAGATAACCAGGATGCTCATAGAAAACTTAGTGGAACAAATATTTTGGTAGGAAATTCTGCACCAGCAACATGAATATCTCTGCTCCTGGGTGGATTATAAAGCAAAATCAATTCAAGAATTTGGGGAAGAAGCGTCACAAAGTCTGGACTGAGGGTGGGTTGAGTGCATTTGTTTGCAGACGCACTGGCTTATTGCTCTTATGTGATTTTCTAATTTTATGAGACATTAAATTTGAGTTCTTTTTCACCATCTTTACCCCATAACCATCCATCCATCGTGTACATCAGTACATCTACCTTGGCCGTTTTAGATTTGGGCCACAGACTCACTAAAGCGTTCGGCCCGCCTCTTCCTGCTCCGCTCCTATCAGCACTCCCCGGGCAGCTGTTCTGACACTCAATGCGACCCCACCTCCAACGGCGTGCCCTCTGACCTTCAGCCGCAGCGGTATATATTTCCGGGGGGGATGATCTGCAGTCCTCTGGCAGCCAAAATGAAGCTTCTGGCGACTGCGTGCCGCTTGCTGTGTCTCCTGGCTCTGTCGGCTGCAGGTACGGAGGCCGGATGAATGAAATAACCAGATTTAGACACAAATGATGAACGTTTAGTTGTCGTTTGTAACGCTCTTGAACAACAACAACAACAAAAAGGGACTGATTCAAATGAAATGTCCACTTGATGTGTATACGCATGTCACCGTTTTTGGTAAACTTCCTAACAGCTTTGGTAGAATTTGCTGCTTTAAATCTGAATGAACCAAATCATTTTTTTTTTACACTGGACGCTCAGCGCGGACCTCCTGTGAATCTGTCGGTCTTCCTGCTTCTGGTTTGGACGAGCTTGAACTGAATGTGTTGTTTTAGATGTGGCTGGTGGTTTTGCTCCGTCTTGTGCTGTTTTGGGGTCTTTATCGACTCTCCCTTAATGTCGAAGCTTCTCGTCCGTCCTTGATGCCGATTCGTTTTGACCCCCGCTGACCAGGTGTCGGGATATTGTCAGACAAAGTCGTCATCAGATACGGTTGTTGGGCTGATGATGATCTCTTCCAACCTCTCGGGAATGCACAGACATCGCGTACCCAAATGCGAAGATTGCTCCTGTGACGTCTCCGTCAGAACAAGACAAACTTAAAGCCATTTACTTTGACTGAAATTCCACAGCTACACTCTGAAAGAAATTAAAATTAAAATAAATAAATAAAAGAAAAGTTCCTGGCAGAAGATTACCAGGACATTTTCCGCTAATTGTATGGATATTTCAGTTCCAACGCATGGAGTTTCGCCGTAATTTAACAGTTTCTCATGGTAAATTTACTCACTTTTCTGAAATGTTCTGGGGTTTGTTTGTTTGTTTGTTTTTTTACATTCACAAACATTTGTGTCGTTTGAAAGTGTAAATTTTCTGTGTTATTACAGCACATCACCTGGCATATTCACAAACATTTGTATTATTTGAAATATGACATTTTTCATATTTTTATATTACTACATCTTGTATATTCCCAAAAACTTCAAGTCTGCTTTACATATGGAATATATTGTAGTCATCCTGTAAAATATACTGTATTATCACATACTTAATTTGTTAAATACACTTAATTTTGAGACAAACATTAAACTCTGGATGCAATCATTGCCGAGTCAAACACCTCAGCGGGGCTTCGCCTGCTGCTCCGCCTGCCGAGCCGCTAATCCGTCATGCACTCACACACAATCAGACTCTGTTTCCCTGTGGCTGCTATGTTTAATTGCTGCCATATGCCGACTTTATGACATCTTGATGTATTTATTGTTCCTGGAGGAGACCCGGAGCCGAACGCGGCCGGAGCTCCTGCAGGAGCCGCAGCGCGGCCTCATGACAATCGCAGAGAGAGGGCGACGGGCGTCACGCTTCCTGAAAATAGAAGTGGAATTATCCCTCCTTCTTTGCGCCCTCTGACTCATTGTGGGACTATTTCTGGGCGTCCAGGGCACCTGTCCCGCTCCGTCCCCACAGGCCTGCGCTCTGCCCAGGCTCCAGCGTCAGGCTGCTGCCGGGGAGCTTTTCTGGCCGCCGATCTGCACCACAGCAACACGTTGCCCGTTAACTGCTCTTGAAGTGAGGATAACCCGCAAGCAGAGGACTTGAAGGTTTAGCGTCTCGCGTTGCAGACTGAGAGTGTCGGACATCTTTTTGCAAATTGACTCCAGGTCCAGTCAGATCTGTTAACGTCATATTTCAACTCTTGCCACAAATCCATGCTTGGATTTAGGCCACCTTTTTTTTATATATAAAAATATGTATTTTGACCAGATTTAGTAGCTAAATATCTCAAGTCGATTAGTTGGTGTCTGTAAATAAGCAACGCTGCTGAAGATTCTCATTTAGATTTTGGAGGACAATCGAGTAACTCCCATCCTGTCTGCTTTAACTTTGAACGTACCATAAAGTAATAATGAAAAGTTGACATTAATACTACAGAATAAACTATTCATCTTATTTTCTATCAGAGATTAAATTACGTTTATCAAGAATGGTAGCAAACAAATCTCTGGACTGAAAATGTTTCTAAACGTTCATAAACAATTTGTTTGTGGATTACTCAAGAAAGATGCAGTCTTTGTGTTTATGCTGTCATAAACAACGCTTCGTTATTTTATATTTACAAAAATGCAGAAAAAATGTGATAAAGTCTTGTTACAGATGCTCCAAACGTTAAAGTAGTTACCAGGTATTCTCCAATTAGTCAATTATTTAAAATGGATCTGAATGTTTTAATTCAAACTGGGTAAAGTGTTTCGCAAAAGTATTCTCATACCTTGAACGTCTCCACATCGTGTCAAGTCACAACAGCAAACGCCTTTTTAAAGGTTTCCTTTGATAAACTAACACATGTGGATCTGTACTTTGACTTGGCCACTCTAAAACACAAGTATGGCTTGATTCACACTATTTTACTGTGTCTCAAAGATAAAACCTTTTGCAAATCTTGGGTTTTTGCGTCTTCTAACAGGTTTTCTTCCAGGATTGCCCTTCATTTAGATATCTAACCACTCTTCATTTGCCAGCAATATCAGACAGATATAATAATCGCTGACAACGACGAGTTAGTCGACAATTGTAAAACCTTGTAGCTTTCTGTTCTTTGGCTCGTGTTGGAACGCAAGCGATGCCACTGCACCCGTCTGGACTGTATCCAAACCTCCCACATGACTCAGGCAGATCAGAGTCGAAGCTGTAGACATGGATCAGATTACTCTTCTTCCTCTCTTGAGTCATTCAATTATAGACACCTGCGGTACACTTAAGTCTGCTCAAGATGGGTATTATAAGACCTTGGCATTGACTGCCGAGAGAGATTTCTACTCCATTACCGAGCCGCTCTTGATATTTTTACACAAATGTACTAGAATCTGTTTAAGTGGCTCCGATCAATCGTCCTTAAAGGTTTTCTGAAGGTCTATAATAAATCCAAAACAAATCATGTTTGAATGTCTAAAGAGGCTTAAAAAGTGAAAGATGAAGAGATATCTAAAGATGTCCACAGACGTCTAAATGTGGTATGAACGTAGTTGAGTTTGGTCAAATTACAACATCTGCAACGTTTGGCTAAAAAAATGTCCACTTTCAATTTTCTTCTCTGACAAACCTTTGAAAGCCATTAAAAAAGATGTCAAGAGTTTTCATTCTTTGAGTTCAAGAGGCTTTTTATGGCTGACTGATAATAAACAGAGGGATGCAGTTGCCAGCACTGGTCAGAGCAAAAAGGTCTTTGGTATGAATCCGAGCTTTGAATGTTTTCAGGAAAGTGAGTCATCCAGAAGGTAACATGAAGAAATGAGGGATGGCTTAAGACTTTGATGTAATACTAAGGATTATTTCTAAAGGATGGATAGTGTATCTTGGTAAAACAAAATAATTCAATAGTAGCTTCACATTTTTCTGCACTGAATGTGTTAAACTTACAGATTGTTTGCAAAAACACTCACAATCGCGGCCATTCGAGGTTGGACCTTCCTTGTCTGTATGTAACAATTAAACATGGTGTAAAACTGGACTTTTCCTGTCTATAGGTTTCAACCAAATTTGGCCCAAACAAAGATGTTCAAAGCCAGACTTGGTTGGCCTCTTTGATCAATCCCAACCTTTGAGCCTCATCTGGACGTCAACAGATTTCTTTTGGCTTTGCACTTTTATCATGTTTCGTAGCCTGGAGGCAAAATCTTCCTTTCTATCCGTTTCCTATGAGCTTGGGGGACTCCTCGAACTCTGAAAATTTACCTTTTTGTTTCTCACAGATATTTATTTAAATAACAATATGACACAATGTGGCCCCTTAACTGTGTTTTGGACTCAATTTTATTTTAACTTTTGGCAAAGTCTGCATAACAACACCTCATGACATAACAACATTACCGCAGTATTGTGGGGGGTTTTTTCAGTTGCTGTTGAAGCTGACTACCCCACAGGGAGGTGGTAAGCCAAAAACTTAGAGCCCCAAGAGGTGACAACAACATGATGGGAACACAGTGGACATTTCTTAAGTTAGTGTGGGGGACAGTGCTGGACGAAAGGAACATATTGTTCTAGTAATGACGTCTGACATCTAGATGAGCATTTTGCTCCTCTATAAAAGCTGAAATTATACAATTTCTTAACGGCATCAAATTAACCTGATTCTATGGACTTTTAAAAGTTGGACACTTAATAGAAAACAGTTTGCCAACAAGGCACTTGATGAAATCTGATATTTAAGTTTTAGTTTGTGGCACACAAAATGCTAGAGACTCTTTTATTTATCAGTACACAATTTCGCACATCCGTTGTTGGCGACAAAAGATCAGACGGTTTGAATACTAATGGTATGGTAAGCGTAGGCTTGGCTGGCAATCTCTTAGACTGAGTTGAGTCTTTAAGTACGAAAATCACAAACAGCAAGAAAATGAAGTTTAATCACCGGAGGTCTACCTGAGTCAAAAATGAAAAACAAATATTTTCAACAGGATCTTCTTAATTCGTGACAAAATGCTTAACAAAACATCTGATGTCTTTGACAGCTGCCAAAACCTTTTAATCCTCCTCCCTCGCAGTGAATCCATCTTGTAACATGAACTGCAGGCATTCCTTTAAGTGTCTCACATCACACTCTGTACCACAGGCAGTTAAATTTAAATGCAGGTCACAAACCTTTGCTCTTTGTCCATCGTGACAGTCAAGGATATCCAGCATGCCTCAATGAATTGGGATGCCAAAAAGAGTCCCCTGCTGTTAGGTATGATTTTATAGAAGTCATGGTAACTGTGTTTGATCTACAAAAGCGTGGTAACAAAGTTTAAGTGTAAGAGCAGCACTAAGTGCAGAGAAAGTGATAGTTTAAAGAAAAACATTTTAGTGTAAAGGCTGTTCTGTAAAACCTCTGCAGATGGTCCAGAATACCTCAGTGTGTCTGGTCTTCAATAAGCTGCTCTTTGGTCCTCTGCATCCTTTTCAACTTCCTGTTGCCATGACTACGCCTCATAGCAATTGCTGCAAAGTTACAAGATGAGAACAAAAAAAAAAAACCTTCTGGCTGCACAGCATCCAAAACTAGAAAAAAACAACAACAAAAAACAAGCAGAAGTCTAGAAAAAGAACAAATCAGAAATAACAGAGCCACTCCAAAATGCTGCTACAATGAGCGGCGCAATTCTGGAGCCGTAAACAACTCTGGAAATGGATGTATATGCAGCTCAAGTCTCTCGGGGACAAAGTTATGACTGGTGGCGAGCAGGAAAGGCAATTCATTATTATTATTATTATTATTATTATTATTAGAGCATCCCTGTGAGCTCATGTTTGATGTTCTTTAACACCTTCATTTCTCCTGACAGAGTCCTCCATCCACGAGGAGGAGCGTCAAATGCGTCTTCAGCTCCAGCAGCCAGACGGAGACCTCTTCCCCTGTGGATGTGACACAACTGATGCCAGCCAGACCTCGTCCAATGACACCCCGGCTCCAGAGAGAGCCGTGTGCCACCCCTGCAAGCCCCTGTCGAGTGATGAAGACGAGCTGGTGGCCGCGTTGGAGCAAGAGCTAGAGGAAGTACATCCAACTGAGGACGATTCTTCTGTCGAGGAAGTTGCAAGTGAAGAAAGGAGCCTGGAGGAGATTGCAGAGGAGTGTGAAGAGGCGACATCTGGTGCTCAAAGCAAGGAAAAGGAAGTAGCTGAAGAGGTCATTGTTGCAGAGGCAGAAGAGAAGACACCTGAGGAAGAGGAGCTGGAAGCACTAGGAGAATCGTCTCAAGTAGAGGAAGACGACGTGAGTCAGGACACTGCAGCTGATGCAGATGAAGGTGCAGAGGAGGATGAAATGGTGCCTGAACCAGAGGAAAGACCCCCAGATTTGACAGAAGACCCCAGACTGGAGACACAGGAGCTACCGGAGGATCGAGTGAAAGAGCCGGAAGTGACAGAACAACCTGAAGCAGAAGCAGAGCAAGAAGTCACTTTAGAGCCGGAGCTGATTACCGAGCCTGACCCAGAACCAGAAATCACCCATCAGGCTAACCAGGAACCTTCTCTGGAAGGCACTGAGGACGATGCAGTGGAGGAAACTACAGAGGACACACCGGAGTCTGAACAGGGTTCTAACCAGGAGGTGAAACCAGAGGAGGTGCCTGCAGAGGAGCCAGCACAGCTTCAAGCTAACGGTACAAAAAGTTGTGGAAATGCACAATTAATGTTTTATTAACGTAGACCAGGGGTCCCCAGACTTTTTCCTGTGAGGGCCACATAACTTTTCCTTTCTATGGTGGGGGGCCGGAGTCAGTTTGTAACAGAAAAAGTGTGACATTTGCAGGAGTGCCTAAATGTAAAAATATATTGTTTTCTAGAAATCACAATCACATAACATTCTCTGGGTTCTTCACAGAAAAAAATCCAGTAAGGATTATAGTCTGTATTTTCCGAACTATGAGCCGCACCGGATTATAAACCACAACCCCAAAGTTTATTTATTTATTTTTTTAATAAACCAGTAAACATGCACATATAAGCCGCAGATATCTCTGCCGCTCCAGGTTTCCCACAACTATGCAGCAGCAGCAGAGGGGGGCGGACACCCAAAATTTGAGTCATATCAATTGAATATCACATTTATTAGGGTTGAAAAAGAAAAAGTTGCCAAGATTAGATTTAACAGAACTGATTATGGTAGTTTACGAACGGTAACTGTAACAGTAAAAGTGCTGATCCTTCGTGTCTGCTACTAGCATGTGCTAAATCAGTGGTCCCCAACCTTTTTATTACCACGGACCGGTCAAGACTTGGAAATTTTGTTGCGGCCCGGGGATGGGAGGGGCCGGGGGGCGGGTGAACAGTCAGATAAGACTTCTGCATGTTGGCGTTCCCACTAAATCCTGAATATGCCCTATTTTGGTTGTCTTGGCCCTTTTATAGCAGCCCGTGGGGTTTTCCCTGACTGGGAACGAGTACAACCTGCTGAATGTGACAGGTAGCCAATCAGAAAGCGCGGTGACGTCAGAACAGAGGAGGTTCTGTTCTGACCCCCCTCTGACGTATTGCGCAACATATCAGTTGCGCGATACGTCAGTTGCACTGACATATCGCGCAACTGAGAGTCAGATGGATATCAGAGATGATATGTGGAAATGTTTATTATTATATGTAAAGGTCATTATTATGTCTATTCAGTTAAAAATGTTAATGGAAAAACACGAATCGGTTCGTGTTGCTCCTGCCTTGGAGACACGAACCAATCGAACCTGTTGTACTTTTATCAGCTCTGTGGTCACAGCGGTTTGGAGAATCGGCCGACAATTCTTAAATCTTGCCGCCTAAACCAGACTTAAGACTCACAAGCTCTACTCATCTCCTCTCGACCACTGCCCAAACGCTCTGACTCTGGTCGTTATGGTAACGTTTATATATCCCTTCAAAATAACAGAAGCGCCACAGAAACGAACATTTTACTTTCGTGAAAATTTTAACTCACGATAATGAGTAATGGGAGCCCTGAGCTTGTTTCTCTGCAACGAGACATCTGGGAGTGATGAGAGACAATAACACCCGAGCTGTGTTGCTTGAGCACAGCGTCTCTATGTGGCAATCTTGTTCGCCGCATGTTACACAGAGCGGCTTGTAATGTGGGAGTCCGGGATAAATCCATCCTCCTGTCTCTTCTCTGGGCCTTTTCCCCTTTGCAAAGAAACTTTCCAAAGACATCTGATGTGTTTCTTACTCATTTTGCTGCATGTGGGCTTAATGTTGGCGCGCAAGAAACCGAGACTTCCAATGATTCACTTCCTGGTAAAGAGCCCCCTGGTGGTTGAAGAAAAAAAATCACATATAAACGGCTTATAGTCCGGAAAATACAGTAAATGAAAAAAAAAAAAAACCTGAATGCTTTCTGGTATTCTTCAGGGGGCCGGACCAAATGTGGAGGCGGGCCGAATCCGGCACGCGCGCCGTAGTTTGGGGACCCTTGACGAAGACTGTTGGACTTGGGAGGGAAAACATTACTGGGTCTTCAGTTTTTCAGTCCCCTTCAGTAACAGCTGATGACCTTGGACACTTTGACAGCTACTTTTTGTACAGTCAGAGCTTAGCTAAGAGCATCACGCCTTCATAGAAATGGGATTGCCTATGCTTCGTTGCATGCACATTGTTGGATATTATTGTGAGGATTGGATATATTTGTCTCTTCCTCTGTTCTTAAGTTAATTATGTGTTTGCTTTTTTTATTTATGCCACCCGGAGTGAGGGAGGGTGTTGAATTTTTTAAAATAATAATACAAAAAATACATATTGTCTTAATTAAGCTCTTCTTTAAATTAAAAACGATAATCTGGAAAAAAAAAATAGTCAGAAATGAAACTTTTTGGCATGCGTTCAAATCATCATATGCGGTGGAAACGCACCCTGAACACACCACCTGAAAAATGTAAATGGTGCTGACAGAATCATGTTGTGGGGAAGCTTTTTTTTTTTTTTAGCAGGAGGAAATACCGAAATAAGAGGCAATCGTGGAAGAAAACCAGATAGGGCTTACAAAACATTGGAAACTGGAGCTAAAACAATACAATGTGTGGTTGTTTACACAGGAACAAAACCTTGTTTTAACTATGAGGCTAGTACTTCTACTCAGATTACTCACATCACTTCCGTTTTTATCAACTTCTGCAGATTTTTGCTGATTTTGTTCTCAAATCTCGTAGATCAGAGACGACAGCTGTCTGGTAGCGAAGCACTGCTTGTTTCGGTCACATTTAGATTGGCTCTCTGTCATCCGCCTGCCGACTCACCGCATGTTCATTCACTCTCACAGAGGATGAGGCCATTGGGTCGGGCCTGAGAGACCGCTCCCACATTGAGGAGATGCTGCGACTGGCGACGGCTGAACCATCAGCAGAGTTCTCTGGTAAGGAGCAAAATATCGGCCCGATCGTACTGATGAGAAGTCTTTACAAGGTACACGAGTTCCCTAAAATACAACGGAATATTAGGGCCAAAATTACAAGAATAAAGTCATAATGTTGGGCCTAATGCTCCACCATACCTGAAAGCTGATGGGAAAGACACATTGCCTCTATCCACCATCACCACCGGCTACGTCTGTTGGACCTCTGCTGTGGAAACGAAGCTGTGACTTGAACTACAACAGCATCTGAATGTTTACACCTACGTTGTCAATGCAAAAAGGAAACCAGATGTGCTCGCAAGAAAAATAACTGTGCCTGAGAAAGGGTTGTTTTTTTTTGCGTCGCCGTGCTGCAGCCATTCTGATGATTGCTTCATGATGTCTGGGCCAAAGTGTGTGCGCATGATGTACCATGTGAGTGCGTGTGTACAAATGAGGGCGATTAATCAGACCAAATGTGATGCTGTCCTGATCATGAAAGCCTCTACAGTTTGTTGAATCAGAGTGGTTCCTGTTAGGAAAGTTATGAGCTACAACAGGGCAGGCCTTTTATTGCCTCCGATCTGTACAGTAAATTTTATAGGGTCTTTTCATCATCCACAGCCGAAGCAGGTTTTGGCATTAGCCGTTATGGGTCTGTCTCTCTCTCTCTCTCTCTCTGCTTTTCTCTGTTTAGGCGCCATAAAGAGACTGTTAAACATCTACCATAAGTCCATCAAGCCAATGGAACAAGTCTTTAAGTACAACGAGCTCAGGCAACATGAAGTTACAGGTAGGTGCTGCTGGCTCTTCCTCTGGAGAACAATGGCGAGACCAAAAGTGGCGTAAGCTAACTTTTACCAGTCAGATCAATCTGCAGGAGCAGTGCCTTGCAAAAGTGTTCATTACAAAACTAGATGATTTATTTTATATCTTATTTGAGAGAAAACACAAAAGTAAAGCATAGTTTTGTTTTTGGGGGGGTTTTTTTAAGGAAAAAGACACATGGTTTTAATCTAATTTTTCCTTTTTTTCAGCATCATTCTGTGGAGATGCTTTTCTTTAGGACAGGGAAGCTGACTGGAGTTAATAGAACAATGGAGGAAGTTTATAATGTTCATAATGTGTGGTACCATGTATCACACACTAATGAAAGCTCTTGTATCAGTGTTGATACGGGGACTTTACTTAGTGTGTCGTTCTATTTTAGCGTTTTTCTCCTTTTTGGTCCAGCACTGAATCCTGCTGAGTTTTGGATGCAACTTTCAAGGGGTGTACATAAAATTCACTAAATGCTTTAATGGAAATTACCGGCAGGTGGTTTAGGCATGTTCCAGAACAAGTACCTGTTAACCAATAACTTCTACGCTTGGACTGCATCTTGTAGCGGGTGAGATTACCTCAAAGCCAATGGTTCTGTTTCTCGGACCGTGGAGCGTTGGAAAGTCCTCGATGATCAACTACCTTTTGGGTCTCCATGGCACTCCCCAGGAACTTTACACAGGTTAGCACAAATAAAACCTGACAGTTTCTGATTTTGGTGCATGCTCCAGGGGGGAAAAAATCCCTTTCTTTTCATCCGTGCACCAGGTGCTGAGCCCACCACATCTGAGTACACTGTCATCATGCACGGGGAGAGGTTTCGCACCATAGAGGGCATCGTGATGGCAGCAGACAGTTCACGGCCCTTCTCTCCGCTGGAGAAGTTCGGTCAGGGCTTCCTGGAGCGACTGGTCGGCATTGAGATGCCCCACAAGTTACTGGAGAGGGTCACCTTTGTTGACACACCAGGCATCATTGAAAACCGCAAGCAGCAGGAAAGAGGTGAGGATCAATCCAAAAATCTGTCCTCCATAGAAAGTTGGATAGAGGAGAGGTATTGTTCGAAGAAAGCCATCAAACTTTTAGTCTTTTCCATAGAAATTGCACAGCCGAAGCTAACCTAGCTCACCTTCACAGGTTACCCTTACAACGATGTGTGCCAGTGGTTCATCGACAGAGCCGACCTCATCTTCCTGGTGTTCGACCCCACCAAGCTGGATGTGGGGGGCGAGCTGGAGATTCTCTTCCGCCAGATGAAGGGCCGCGAGTCCCAGATTCGCCTCATCCTCAACAAGGCCGACAGCCTCTCTACGCAGGACCTGATGAGGGTCTACGGGGCCCTGTTCTGGAGCATGGCGCCGCTCGTCAATGTCACAGAGCCGCCTCGCGTGTATGTCAGCTCCTTCTGGCCGCAGGACTACGCTCCAGACACCAGCCGAGAGCTCTTCATGAAGGAGGAAATCTCCCTGCTGGAGGATCTCAACCAGGTTAAGCTCACTGCTTTCTGTTCAGTAACCTCGAGGTGATTCTGTGGTTCGCTGCTGAGGGTCTGCGGGGAGTTTCTCAAGGCTCCGTCTTTGGGCCACTGCTGTTAAATATCTAGAATGAAAACCAGAAGTTTTCAAAATGACACAGGGTTTTTTTTTTTTCTTTTTCTTTTTTCTCGCTGTCTGAAGTTAAGACAGACCAAGCTTTTTTGTTTGTTTGTTTTAGGTGAGTTAGAATTACCAAAATTATTTATATTTGCTTAAACAATAAGAGAAAGCCCAGATGACGAGGTCATGGCTTTGGAAGCTTCTGATAGGTTAATTGTGTTTATTTGTATCTTTTAATGTATTTCTCAGATTATATAAAAAAGGCTTAAGTGATTAAAGGAAAAATCTGTGAAATGTGCTAATTTATTTATTTTTTATCAGAATAATTGATTACCAAAATAGTTGTTGCCCTAATGGGCAGGTGTTTTTCAGTAGCAACATAAAACTTTAACAGTGTCAGTGTTTGGGTCCAGGTGGAATGATGATATTTATTCTTTCGTTCAGTTTCCATACCCGTTTAATCCTTGCAGGGTAGCATTAGGGCTAGTTGTCAGCGCCTACACCCTGGACAGACCACCAATCAAAGCTGTATTCTCCTACGAGTTCTTGTTTCTTGCCTTTGCTTTCTTATTCATGTTCCTTAAACTTGCCTCTGTCCGTGCAGGTGGTTGAGAATCAGATAGAAAACAAAATCGCATTCATCCGCCAGCACGCCATCCGTGTACGCATCCATGCTCTGCTGGTGGACCGCTACCTTCAGACCTACTACGACAAGCTGGGCTGGTTCGGAGACCCCTACGAGGTTTTCCAAGACGTGGTGAACGACCCCGATAAGTATTACATCTTCAAGTCCATTCTGGCCAAGAGCAACGTCAGCAAGTTCGACCTGCCCGACAAGGAGGCTTACCAGGACTTCTTTGGGGTCAACCCCATTTCCAACTTCAAGCAACTCTCTCAGCACTGCAGCTGGACTGACGGATGCCTGCTGGAGAAGATCGAGAAGGCCATCTCGCACGAGCTTCCGGCTCTGCTCAGCAGCGTCACCAAGAGCTCAGGGGCACCCGCCCCGGCAAAGGCTGCCCCAGCAAACCCGCCGCCTCTCCCCGGTACATGCGAGGGTCCAGAGTGTGAGGAGAAACCCAAAAACCCCTGGAGGAAGCAGTGAGATGGAAGGGAAGAGGACAGGAGGCAGCCAAGGGAGAGATGAGGCAGAGGGCAGCCAGAGAGTTTCCTGAAATAATGTCCAATGGTGTGGATTCCAGGAATAGCTCCAGGAAGACTGGAAATGGGCAGAAAACCAGATACTGAATGGACTTCAGGATATTTTGTGTTACTACTTAAATGGAAAGAACATTTGCGGTACATGTTCTGTTAGTTGCATTTGAAAGCAGAGGAAAACAATACAGGGTCCTCTACATTTATTGGGACCCTTTATCAAGATGTGTAAAAACCCCTAAGTTAATTATGTTTTACTCTATCATACATTTATTCAGTTCATTTTATTTACCTTAACTTTAAATTTAAATGCAAGTGGGGAAACAAAAAATCTGTTCGTTTTTCACCAAATCATTGGTGCCACACTTATTTGCGCCCCTACTTCTCTTACAATATTTTACAAGTTTTAAGCATACAGACCATATTTTAGACCATTCCTCTTCACACAAACTCAGTAGGTCATCCAGTCTTAAGTTCTCTACTCTTCGGCTCCCCCACCTGGGCAACTATGGGATTTACATCTCAGGAAGTGAGAAGGAAGGTTGATTTAGTTACTCGTGAGCCGTTTCTGCATCCATTCAGCCAAATTTCTCTGCTCATTTTTCACTTGAACAACCCTATGACGATCCAGTTTCAGTCTTCCGGTCAGAGATCCACTGATTTTCATTCAAAATCTTTCGGCGTCTAACACAGTTCACAATGCCATGCACTCTAACTACATTTCCAGACTATTTAGGAGCGATACAAACCCATCGCGCATCACAGAACCTCCACCATGCGTAACAGTGGAGAATAAGGTGCTTTTCTAAGAATTAATTATTTTTCACATCAGACCCAACTCTTTGTTGCACTCACCAAAGCAGCTAGTTAAAATCCCAGTACAGTTTGCCAAACGGCCTTTACATATATGATTGTTAGGACAGAAAAGGCTTTTTCCTGGCATGCTTCCCAAACAGCTGGTTGGCATTTAGATAGCATCTAACAACAGTCGTCCAGGGCCAATGGGTGAATTACCTCCTCAACGCTTCACTAACATTTTATTATAGGAAGTTTAGGGAATCCTGATTGGTGTGGCACCAGTGATTTAATTTATTTTATCTTAATTGAAGGTTTTTCATACAAACCTTCAAACAAACTTTTACCAGAGGTGCCAAGAACTGCTATATTTTGATATTGCTGGAGTAGAATTTTATTTGTTTGGCATTTAGCAAATTCCTTTCTGCAACAGTTTTAATTTTCAAACTTTATTGAACATCTAGAGCATAAATACACTTCCGGGTTTATGTTTTAGAGAAATTATTTTTCAGTTTCTTGTTGATGTCCCTCGTTCTTTTATTCATTTTAATCAGAGGATTCATCGGGAAGCGACCACACTGCTCCTGGGATTGAAAAGGAAAGCTGACCTTGAAATGTTTTATATTTTCAGATCTGAACCGCTGTAATTCAGACAAACAGCAGAGTTTTGTGACAACTTGTTCTAATAAAATAAGAAGGGTTCTCACTCTGTTTCCACTGTAACTTCCCTCTGAACTATGTTTTGTTCTAATACATAAACTTTACTTTTTTTCTCAACATGTCCTGAGAAGGTTAGGATAACTGAAAGAAATAAATGTGGTACAATTTCCTAGCTGTATTTTTCCTCTCAAAACTTTGAGCTGTTGTTTATTTTCACCTCAGTTCTGCAGCGCACCATATTGGCATTTTCCATTAAAATGCACTCTGTTGGGTCCTTAATCAGTATTTACTCTAATATTGTCCTTGTTTTGTGTGACTCATTGCCAGTAAACAACCAGGATACAAAAACAACAGCAGCACCGTTTCCTTTGTGAAATCCCGTTGACTGAAGCCTAATGTTCTGGTATCGAAACTGAACCAAACCTGAACTTCTCCTGCTGTTCTTCCGGAGAAATCCACTTAAATGGCAGAAATCCCAGACAGGGCAGTGAAGATAAATCAGGATTGAGTGGAATTGCTCAGGAAGGCATTGGCTAAGCTAGGGTTTGGCATAGGTCAATTGTGAAGAATAGAGGGCCAAGTTTCAGTGTTTGGGGACGTTTTGCTGACACACCACCGAACCAGTTCTCCATAACGGAGTCCATCATGGATTCTACCGTGGTGTCAGAGGGTGTTTGAGGAAAATGTGTCATCAGCTGTAAAACCATTTAAGCTGGAGCAGAACTGGACCCTGCAACAAAGAATGATCCAATCATACCAGTAAATCCATCTTAGCCTGGCTGAACGTTATTAAAATGGAAAGTCAGTCCCGGAATGATTCAAGATCAGTTGTTGATCTCACTGAGATAATAATGTGAGGTGACTCAATCTAGAGTGAACAAAAAAAAAAGAAATCCTTCAAACATCAAAAAGCTGAAAGTGAGGAGCGGACAGATGTGAAAGACAAAAAGATGGCAGCAAGAAGTGTTTCGAGAAGAGAAAACATTTCCACCGACCAGGTTAACGCTCTTAGGGGGTAAGATATACTAACTTTTTTTTCTTACCAACAAATCTAGACATCTAGTAAAATGTTATTTTCAGGAGTGTGTGTGTTTTTTTTAGAGATTAATAAAAAATAATAAAAAAGGGTTTGGCATTAATGTGTGAATATGTCTTAATAAAGTCTTAATAAAGAACAAATAATTATTTTCACAGGACTGTAACTGTGTAACAGCAGAATGCTAATATATTCCTATTATTGAGGTAATAAAAAGGCTGATTCCTTATAGCCGTCGGTCATTTTTTGCTGCAGTGACTAATAATTGACACCAGATGGCGCTTCGGTTCAATGCGTCGACTCAAACGATTTTCAAAGGTAGAGAATGAAAATAAGTTTGGGATTGCCTTGCCAAGCAAACAGGAAGTAAAATCTCGAAATAAATAACATATTATGCAGAGGGAGAAAAAAAAGATAAAAGTAGCATGTAGCTGTTTATGCAAATGAACAAAATTTGCACTGGATTTACACATTCTTACGTCCCCTCTCTGTTCTGAACATATTTGATGAGCTGGTTATGATCTCTGAATCACTGCAGTTTAGTGAGTCAAAGTTTAATTTTCTCTGAAGATAAATCTGCATGAGCTGAAACTGATTCAAGCTTTAGAAAAGCTAGCAGAATTGTCGATTTTATGCTACATATTTTTAGCCAATTTTCTTTTCTTTTGTTTTTGTAGAAATCAGTTTTCATTTTGAAATTCTTTTTTTTTGTGTCAAAAAAAGCTACATTTCATTGATCGAGACTGATTTGCCACAGCAGTAAAAGAGTCAAACATCCAAGGTGGTGAGTACATTTCATGGGAACTTCATTTCTTCTTTTTGATGCATTATTATGAGCCAAAATATAAAATGTGTCAAACTTGAGGCCCGTGGGCCAAAACCCACCTGCCATAGCTTTTTATGTGGCCCTCTATCTAAACTAAACATTAAGTGTCCTTAAATATTATGTTTTCAGTCAAATTGATGCAATTTTTATCTGTTTACTATCAAATTATATCAATCAGTCCCTCCAGTTTCTTGAGAAATATTATGGAAATTCACACAAAATCAACAAATCCGCGTTCTTTGTTGCGCTAATAATTGAAAGTTTATTGCAGATTTTTCTAAAAACAAAAAAAAATAGTCAAAACCTTCTTACTTGTACTAAACATCCACCTCAGTCTTAATTGATACCAGATTATAGTCCACTATCCATACAGCGAGTAATAAAAAGCCGCATTTACCGTTACAAATAAGCACAAGTATTGCAAATATTTCCAAATTAGTGCCACAAATACTTTGGTTTTCATTGCAAAAAATCACAAAAAGAATCATGAAATCCTGGAGGGACTGAAAAGATGTTCAACAATATTATTCAATCTTAAGAATTGATTGATTTTTTTTTTACAGTTTGTGAACAGGTTTTATCAGTACATTTGGCACAACCAGCCCTTTAAGAGGATTCGTGATCTTGATTTGGCCCAAAACAAAAATGAGTTTGGCATCTTCGTTTTGGGCGAAGATGCCGTTACTCTACAGTGCAGAGTAACAGGTAAAACTGATATTGGCTTGTTCATTAGTCGGTCTCTCTTTTGGTAGCCAGTCTACAATCAGCTGCTCTGCAGAGAAAACCCTCACAGCGATGCAACTGTAGTTTTCACCGTACCAAGAGTAAAGAGTTCCCAGCCTTAATCATAACACCAAACTAGCTGAAATGCTCTTTCTTGCCCTCTTTTCAGTCTGCGAACCAGCTTCATTTCCCTTCTGGCTCATTTTTGACTTTACATGACTTCACCTGTGGATTTATGAATAAAACTTACACCCTCAAGCACACACTGGAGCTCTTGTCGTCTGTGTTTGATGAGCTGAGCCGCGGCTCTCCAAGGCTCTCAGCACAGTTTCAGAGCAGACCTATCAGACAGGCTTTATCAAATCCCACAACAGTCCTCTCTTTGTAAGCTCTCAGCTCACCACCCACATGCCAACCTCTCTCACAAGAACAATGTGTAAAGGTCACACATCTCCTGAGATTGATATTCAAATTGTACTCCATCTTCGACAGTAACATATAATTAGAATAATATATTAACAGAAAGGACTGGTGACCTGCCCAGGAAGGCCTGTATGGAGTTAAACTTTCATTTATTTTTTGTTTTCCAGTTTCAAATTTTATTATTATTATTTTTTAACCATCTTTATGACCCCAGTTGAGCTCCATATACTTACAACAAGTTTGAGATCAACTTCAGTTGCAAGATGAGGTAAATGATGAGGTTGACCTTGCTAAGAGACATTGCAACAAATGAGATACATATGAATGTATGAATATATGTAGCATCAAGAGGTATATACTATATGTAGGCATCTATGGGTCATTTTTGAGCTGGTGTACGTAAAAAAAAAAATCCACAATAAATGCAAACATTTGCATCAAATTTTTTTTCTTTTTTAAAATCAAATAATTCATATAATCACTTTACCCAGGAGGAACAGTAGAAATAATTAACTAAGGGCCAAAGAAGAGTAGTTTATTCGTTTAATTAGTATAACTTTTGACCAAAAATGACATGGAGGTCCAGATCAGGATCAGAAAAGATCCTGACCTACAAGGTTCTACAAATGTCAAACCTGTCGGTCTCTCTATGTTTGTGAATACTTTTTTTCTGACATTTTGTGATATAGAAAAGAACAGTGTTCACTAAAAAGTAAGAAAAAAACAAAACTGAGAGACGTTTTTTTTCGTAGCCACTGACACTTAATGCAATGTGGGCGATACGAACTAAAAAAAAAAGAAGAAAAAAAAAAAGGTGATAGCCAATGATCCAAATGCCCAAAACTGCATTTACAGGTAATATTGACAACAAGATGTCAAATCAAACAAAGGGAAGCATATAGAGATCAGAAGTTGAGTTTGGCCTTCAAATTAAAAGCATGTTGCTTTTTAACATTGATTTGAAAGTCAAATAGTAAACGCAGTTTACTTTGCTTATTTTCTTTTTGTTGTTGTTGTTGTTGGTTATACTATTTTTTTCTTTTACAGACATTTGTTCCTTTGTTTACTGGTTGCTAAAACGGCGGAGTCTGTCGTGGCTTGTAGTTACATTTTAACCCGATTAGGACTAAAGCAACTTGTACATTCAAGCTCTAGATTTAACATTAACATTCAACATTAAACCGTTTTATTTACAATACTCACCACCATTATTGGCTTCATTTCATATTTCCGTATACATGAGCGTAATCGTCCATTTGTGAGCACAACAACCCCAAATCTCAGCAATGGCTAATTATTAATTATTAATTGTGTAACTCCAGTCAACATACGGACTGTCTGCATGTTGAAAGGTCCAGGTCATGAGTATATTCATCAGTTGGGATCGCTCATTGAATGTTCAGACCTAAATCCACTTAAGAATATGTTGAAAAGCAGAAAATCTAAACTGTAATGAAATGAGAAACAAATACATTATTTATTTATTTTTTACTAGTAGTATTAAAATCTGAGCTATGGTATATTTTTAATTGTGAGTCTTTCTTACGATTGTCTTGGTCATGCTCACAAAATAACTTTTCACTCCTAGAGGTAATTTTTCATTGGTGTGACGTAATCATCAAATTTTCTGACAAACTGAATATTGACGTTTTCAAGAACAGAACGCCACGACTGAACTACTAAAATACATTTCAATCATGATGAACCTGTAGAATACCACTGGTTAAACATATTATTTCTCTGAATGTACTAATTCTAAGTCGTCTTTTATTTTATTTTATTTTATTTTATTTTATTTTAATATATAGGCCCCCAAACCGGAAGTAGTGTTCTTGAGGATCACAGTTAACTTCGCAGACTGCCTGGTCTGGCCAACCAGCTGGGGAAGGATTTCCGACCCACTTGCAGTGAAGATGGTGGCAGTTACAAGAGTGAGGAGCTTTCTGTCGCCCGGACGAGACGGAGAAACAGACAGCCGTCTGTCTTTTTTGTTTCTATCCAGACCCTAACTACGTCCGAGAGCTAAGACAGGGAGGGGCGGAGGTGTGGAGGGGGGGAGTGAAAGGGTGGCAACCAGCCACCGAACGGACGGAAGAGGACGCACCACCGCCGGAGCGCACAGCGTTGTGTTTGTTGGACACATGCATGCCAGCGAAAACTAGTGCTACCCAGACCTGAGGAATTGCTTGCGATCTGGAGATAAGGAGAGTGTTTTTTTCCCCCCTTTCTTTCTTTCTGGATAATCCAAACGAGGATCACCAAGAGCCAGAGAGCCGCTCTGTGGATTTTCTCCCGTCTTTGCTCCAAGGGAATGCGAGAGGAGGAAATCCAGCCTCATCTCCAAATAAGCAGAGACTCCTAACTGGGTCTCCGCTCCAAACGCAGGAAATACGGCCTGGAAGAAAGAGAGAGAGAGAGAGAGAGAGAGAGAAAGAGAAAGAAAAGTTTGGGAGTTGGGAGGCTTTGAGATGGGGGGTGGAGGCTTTACCATAACATTTTTAGCCTAAGCAATCCTCGTGCTTCTGGGAAGAAGTTCAAGAAAAAAAACAACAGTATTCCCGTTTTTACATGCAGCGGGGGTGGTGTTATTTGCAAGAGTTTTGATCGTCACTATTTATAGCCCAGCCTGGTCCGAAGCGAAACCGTTCCCCGTAGCTGCATGTATGTTTTGCCAACTGCGCGCAACAAGTTGCAGACACTCCCAGCAGAGGCAGAACACAGGCTAAAAGAAAAAAGAAAAAAAAAGAAAAAGAACCGGGGCAGTGCATGGAGAGTTATTTTCCCCCCCTTTCTTTTACTAGTGCGGATCATGCGTCTTTGAAAAGGGGGGGAGGAAGGGGGCAGACCCTGAGACCCTCTCTTTGGGAAAAGCGGAGAGAAAGAGAGAGAGAGAGAGAAAGAGGGAGGGAATAAACAGAGGAGATCCGGAGCTGAGAGTTCAGGAAAGGACGGGGCTGCATCCGTGGGAATAGGCCTGGCTGTCAGGGGCCTCCTCTGTGAGTCGGGTGTCCAAAAAAAACCCCCCCCCCCAAAAAAAACCTCGCTTTTTGTTGCAAAAAATAAATAAATAATAATAATAATAATATAAAATGGAGAGGGGCTGCTGCAATAAAGATGGCAGGGGAATCTTGGGAATGAGAAATGGAAAGCCTTCGCGCACTGAGCCGTTCATTAGAGTGGATGCAGTGGGAGGTAATTACAGCTCGCACACTTTTTAATTAACTGCTTTAAGACTTTACGTCCGTTTAAGGTCGACGTTCTCTTTTGATAAGCTATTAATTATTATTATTATTATTGTTATTATTATTATGCGTCTGTATTATTTCAAATAAGTGCAATTTTATATATATTTTTTCTTCGTAGCACCGGTTGCTGCTCGTACATGTAGTATTTTATTCGTGGAAAAAGGAGCATAAATAGTGGAGTTATGCAGAATAGTACAACCTTTGTAACCAACTGTTGACGGCTATTATTATTATCATCATTATTATTATTATTCCTCATTCAAACAACCCAGTTAAGCAACGATGGGAGAAACTTTCCAATTGCGCACATTCAGTGGCTGATAATCGCCAGTCGTGCACATTTGAAGAAGAGGAATCTGTTGCACCGCTACCAGCAGCAGCAGCTTGCCGAGAAGGATGCCGAGTCCAGGAGGCAGGAGACGGGATGATGAGATTGTTTGCACCGCAGCTGGAGAGCACACCGGACAGCCTCTGTGGAGAGGGATGCGTGCAACGCGAGTACTGACGCAAAGGCGAAGCTGCGGCTCGGATAATGGTGTTCTGTGAGCGTCTTAATGTGAGTGACTGCGCGTAGCCGACTCGTTTGTCCCCCTTCCCTCCTCCCACTCCTCCTTCAGTGTTAATTTTCCGACAAAAACCTTTTTTCTTTTTTTTTCTTTTTTCTTGTTCTGCCTCCCGTGTCAGTGTCTGTCCTCCTCCACCTTCCCTGATTTGACTCGGCGGCACCAGAGTAAATTACTGATTGATTCAACACCTCAGTGACCGGCCCCCTCCCCCTCCCACCGCCTCTACCCCCGCTTACCCCACTCCCATCTCCCATCGCCTCCGCTCGTCAGCACTAGTCAACATGGCCACTCTGCAACATCACAGGCAGCTTCTTATGCACGGCACGGAGGTGAGCTGCGACTCAGCCAGGGGTGATGGCGCCATCACGGTGCGGATTGCCAATAATTCCACCCGGATGCAGCAGCAACAGCATCATGAACCACTTCGGGTTGCAAAGAGTGAAGGAGGAGTGGGAGGAGGCGGTGGAGGAGGAGGGGGTGCCAGTAAAGTGAAACCTGCCCTCCACAAGTACAGCATCTCCTCCAGCTGCAGCTCAGCAGACTCCAGACCCGTCATAACTTACACTTCCCATGTGCAGAAGAAGGCCCCTCCGCTGTTTGAACGCTCCGCCGCCCAGTGCTGGGACCCCAAGTTTGACTCCTCCGTCCTGGAGGATGCCTGCCAGGAAAGGTGTTTTCCACAGAAGCAGAGGCGATTCCGCTATGTCCTCTTCTACCTGGCAGTGGCTTCCCTACTCTGGGGGGTGTACTTTGGGGTGAACAGTGACCGCTGTCATCCTGTGACCTTCCTCGCCCCCACTGCCTCCTTTCTGGCCTTGCTGGTGCTTTTGTTTTTGTTCACCTTCACCAAGCCCTACATGTGGCTGTACAACCAGACCTCCCTGCTGCTAATAGTCCTTACATTTGCCATCACTTTGGCTTCACAGATGCAAACTGCTACCTATGACTGGGCTGCCAAAGCGAACGCATCGTACACCTCTCTGAACAAAGAGATTCTGCCTCGGATGTCCTGCATCTCCCCCGTTGGCACCTTTTCCCTCTGCATCGAGGTCCTGCTATTGGTATACAGCGTCCTCCATGTCCGTCTGTATGCCTCAGTGATGCTGGGCCTCCTGTATTCTGTCTTATTTGAAGCGTTAGGATGGCTGCCATTGCTTCAGAGGAATTATGAAGCCACTGGACAGGTGTCAAGTTTGCAAAACACGCTCCTCTGGCTTGGCCCGGGCAAGGGTCTACTCCACCTGTGCGCGCACGTCATTGGCATTCATCTTTTTGTCATGTCCGAGGTGAGATCCCGCAGCACCTTTCTTAAAGTGGGCCAAGCCATAATGCACGGCAAAGACTTGGAGGTGGAGAAGGCCTTGAAGGAAAGGATGATCCACTCGGTCATGCCGAGACGAGTTGCAGACGAGCTGATGAAGCAAGGCGACGATGAGGGTGGCGGTGAGAATTCGGGAAAGAGGTATTCCTCCGGCGCCTGCTCTGCCTCGGCTGTGGCAGTGGGCAGCGGCGGGAGCGGAGGAGCTCTACAAAGCCAAAGTGTTATAAGTTCAAAGAATAACCCTCATAGCAATCACAGACGTAAAAAGACCTCGATACCCCGAGGACAGATAATATTCAGGCCCTTTAACATGACACGCATGGAGCCTGTTAGCATCCTCTTCGCCGACATTGTGGGCTTCACAAAAATGTCTGCCAACAAGAAGGCGCCGGCCCTGGTGGGCCTCCTCAACGACCTGTTTGGTCGTTTTGACAGACTCTGTGAATTGACCTGCTGCGAGAAGATCAGCACGCTGGGAGACTGCTACTACTGCGTGGCAGGGTGCCCCGATCCCAGACCGGACCACGCATACTGCTGTGTCGAGATGGGACTGGGCATGATCCAGGCCATCGAGCAGTTCTGCCAGGAGACGTGCGAGACGGTCAACATGCGGGTCGGCGTCCACACGGGCACCGTGCTGTGTGGGATCTTGGGAATGAAGAGGTTCAAGTTTGACGTGTGGTCGAACGACGTCAATCTGGCGAACTTGATGGAGCAGCTGGGCATGGCGGGGAAGGTTCATCTGTCCGAAGCTACTGCCCAGTTCCTGGACGACCGCTACCAGAGGGAGGACGGGCAGGTGGCCGAGAGAGCAGGGCAGAGTGCAATTGAGAAACTGAAAGGTAAGTGACTGCTTACCTCTGATTTCTTCACCAGGTTGCAGAATGAACTCACTTAAAATGCCAAGCCAGCTGACAGATACATAAGATCATCTTCAGAGTTGTTTTTGCGTTGCGATGTCATCACAAAAAAAGCACTTGAACCTAGTGTGTGCACTGATCAGGTCTGGCCAGGGTCAGTGCATGATTAGACGGAGCTGAACGATGTTATCCGACCCCTTAATCCAGTCAAAATTAAGCAGAGATCAGAATATAACTCTCAGATTGGAGCACCTGAAGTGTAGGCAGGTTTTATTTTTAAACGTTCTGGGTGTCACTCCACATTTCCTAGTATCTGAAAATAAATCACATGCTCTATATTAGGAGCTTTCAGCAGATGTATTTAGGGAACGTGGATCACCCTCTTCGTTTAAAATCCTAATTACACCAAACGGAGGTTTTGCGTAGGGATCTGTGTGGTCTTGACATTCTGGGGCACGGCTCTGCAGACGTATTTTTGAATCATGCATGCTTGTGCCACCGAGATTAGGACCGTTAATCTTCAGATGTAACAAATGGATTTTGAAACCCTCGCTGCAGACGACTGTTTGCAATGTGCATAATAACAACATAAATGGATGCCGACAGCTCAAGGATCACCAGATAAAATTACATTTGGAGAGAGGGCTTAGATGTGTGACTGTCAGAAAGCTGGTGTGTTTGATAAGCTTGTTTAGATGCAGACAAGGTCGTGGCCCTCTCGTGGATTTTGTTTTAGCTCTCTCTTTGGCTCGCGCTCTGGTTGTGTTTGTGTTCTGACGCCGCTGCTGGGCGGTGTGAGCTGAGATTTTGCCGTCGATGAGGTGAGGGCCGGCTGGATTTACTGTTCTTAGACGGGTTATTGCGGTGGGCTTCAGTGGACTGCGCGAGTGCTCGTTTCGCTGCGTCCGCGAACTTCTGTGGAAGGTTGCAAACCCCAGAGAGAGACGGCAAACAGACAGACGTCTGGCATTTATGCAGGCTTGAAATCTGTCAGACTCTTCTGATTGGGTAACCACAGTCAAGCGACAGGTGCTTGTATGTCGTCTAGATTTCTATTTTGAGTTTTTATTTCACTGAAAATCACATAAAAATGGAATAAAACAACAACAAAAAAATGCAGCAGGTTGTGTACATTGTATAGCAAAATGTAATTAACAAGTAAATACATGAAATAATTAATTAACCTCTTAACTGTCACCTCAAAAACATGTTGTCCTCTTGATAGTTAAGGGGTTTAAAGCATTGCAATTAGATTAAAATGGCAAATCTTACTTTTCTTTTCTGTTAGTTTATCCAGATTAACTCCTATTAGTTTATAAATTGTGGCGTTCTTTCCGTTTTTCTTTTGTGATTTTGTTCCTAATTCACGTAGAGCACTTTGAACTGCCTTGTTGCTGAAAATGTGCAATATAAATAAAATTTGCCTTACCTTACTTTAGGAAAAACGTCCAATTTCTACATACATGTCGTCAGTTCGGTCGTTCTGATGGATCTAGAGTCAATTACATGCATAATCAAACTCAATTTCAGCTACTAAGCAATGCAGAAAAGTTCATTTTATCACTCGGATTGGTCAAAGAGTATGGAAACCCGTCAGATTGTATCGAGTCGCTATAACAGCCATCGATCCTCCTCAGTTGGAGCAACAGTCAGTCGCATTGAGTCCTTAACTTTGCAGAGATCCCTCATACTGAGCATGCATGTAGAAACAGCGGGGAGGAGAAATCCCCTCTAACAGGAAGATGCTGAACCTCTATCTGCTGCAGGCACCTGGGTCGGTTTCAGAAGACGAAACGTTCACACGCAGAGAAGCGCTGATCCAGGAGTACTTTCTATGTCAATGAAAGAGGAAAGTCACTGGCAGCAGTCGGTCATTTAGACGCCTCCTCTAGGAGAGAAACACAGCAACACAGATTAGCCCTAAGCTAATCGCTCTAACTTTGAGCTTTATGTAAAACGACAGTTTAAAGTTTGGTCTTGAAAAGCAGACAGGGTGTCTAAAACTGGGCCTTAGTTCTACAGAAGAGGAGCCTGATAACTAAAGGACCAGCCTCCCACTCTAGGAACCAGTCCTGCAGACTGAGAGTGAGGCGCTCTGTTATAGGAACACATGGAACAACCAAATCTTGATTATTAAGGGATTTATATGTGACCAGGAGTATTGTGGATTCAACAGGGAGCCAGTGAAGAACAGCAATGATCTCTGTTTTTAATTTCCATCCGAGTATTTAAGTACATTATTCTACAATAAATAGTTCAGGTTAAAGTAACAGATGAGTTGACTGATTTTGCTGCAGGACAAGATATTTCTAACTTTCACCATTTTGTAGCGGTGACAGAGGAAGGTCCTAGAAAACTGGTTTATATGGGATTTAAATAAATCGTGGTCAAGGATGACACCAAGGTTCTCCATTTGTTACCAGATGCCAGCTTAACGGTACGCAGTGCGGTGAACCGGTCTGCTTCTCGGAGGATCGGCTCCAAAGACGACAACTTCTGTCTTGTTTGTATTTAAAAGCAGAAAGTGTTCAGACATCTAGGGTTTTTTATGTCTTCCAGACATACCTGTAGTCTACTTACCAGATCGGATTCTGTGGGATTTCTGAATATAGGTGAGTTTTATCGGCGAAACAGTGGAAATGCATCCCGTGCTGTCTGATGGTTTTACCAATCGGAATCAAATGCGAAGTAAAGAGAACTGACTGAACCCTGTGGTACTTCACAGAAAACCCCGCAGTGCTGTGAGGATTTATGATTCACGTGAACAAATGAATCTGTTTGGGCCGAGTGATGTTCGTTTGAACCTGACAGCATGTTGGAGCCTTTCTGAGGAAATACTGTGCTGCAGCTCTGAGTGGGACAAGTCCGTTATCTTTAGCCATGTAGCTTTCACCACCGCTGCCTCGATGCTATGGCGCCTTAATGTCATTATACTGTAAAAATCACATGTCGTTATGTTAGTGTTGTTTTTTTCCATTGGTTATTTCTGTATTTTAATACAGATAAAACAAGCAAACGTACAGTCACATCAACATTAACATCACCCCGGCTCAGACACACAAAAAAGTAAAGAAATGAAGACACATTATTGCAATATATATTATGTAAAGCTCTGTGGGGAAAAAAATAGCAGAAATATCCAGATCAGTATACAGTACAAAGGAGTCCTAAATATTATGAAACACATTTTCTCTATTGTGTAATTTACTAGTTAGAAAGTCCAACAACACAAATTCAAGGACAGTTTGTTGCCATTGTGTTTTGGATGGAGCCTTATCTGTTATCCAGCTCAGACATTTCCTGTACAGGACGCTGACAGAGTGTCAGCGTCCTGTACAGGTGTTTCTCCACAGCTCTTCTGAAGAATCCCAGTAACATATACATTGGATTACACTCGGTGCTAATGGAAAAAGATCTTGTCCAACTCTTCCTGTATACTGAACCAGAACTGTTGAATTTTCCTACAAAGACAGTGAGTTAGATTTACCCACCTCTATTCTACGTTTGGGGCAAAGCGGAGAAAGGTCTGGATTAAATCGGTGACGTAGATGGGGTGGTATGTGGCCACGATGTGACATTTTAAGTTGAGTAGCTTTTACCTTATTACAAACACTCAAATATTTAGCATTTTCCCAAGCTTCACTCCAAGCCTCGTTGCTGATCTCCATGGATAGCTCTTTTTCCCACGTCTCCTTTAAAAAAGTCAGTACGTAAACCCCAGTTTTAAAAAAAAAAAAAAAAAGCTACAACAGGTCTTAACAGAGCTTATAATTTTAGCTTAAATCACTGATTTTCACAATCAGAGACATTTTGGTTGTTGCATTCTTCAAAATGTAGTTTCTCACCTGTAAATACAGAAAGAAGTCATGTCTGTAAATGTTATATTTGGTGATTATTTCATAATTCCCTCATAGCTGTCCACCATAAAATAAACTAAGCTGTTGCTGAGTCTCACTGGAATCCGATTGGTTAATCGCCTCCCACCGATTAGCATTACTACAATGTGACTTTGATTGATTAGGCTGACTTATAAAATGAACTGATGTTGTGCATTCCCTGATTTCAAGCCAATGAATTAAATAGTGAAATTATGTTAGTGCATTCACAGCAAACACATGTATTTTCTTGTAACAAAATAAACAGATCTATCAAACTGAACAAGATAAGTACAGATTGTGTAGCGTGTTGAGTAGAAATGTGGTAAATGATTATTAATTGCATAATTTAATGACACCCGCTACACATAAAAAAGATAATTAGATAAACAAATATTTAAATATAATACTGTAGGTTCATTACATCTTAAAAGGCCGACTTATAAAGAATGTGGACATGAAATAATCAAATGCTAAATGATGGATTTATATGTAAATAATGCGACTGCATTTCTAATTTGTTTTGCGTTTATTTTGAAATTCACATTGCTATCAACACTTCTAAATCATGACTTACTAATATTTTGTTAAAGAAACTCCGTCTGCATGGTATTTGGAATATATCTATTGAATTCTGACAATTGTAACCCAGATTTACCTTTTTTTGTTCGTTCTTTTATCAGATTAATTGAATAACCACAGGGCATCTTTCAGAGACTGCCTAAATGATCTATAATAACATGTTGTGAAGTATAAAACATAGATTTGCACCAGTGTTTCATGTAGACAC
>NW_006800314.1:0-34786 GCF_000485575.1 Poecilia formosa | reverse complement strand
AAAGCAAAAGAATTAAGTTAAACTAATGTAAATAAGTCCATTAGATGTACTACAGCCCAAAAACACTTTTTAGAGTGTGTTAGACTGAAGAACGTATTCAGCAGGAATGGTGAACGTGAGAAAACAGGACTGTGTTCGTAACCAACCCCAGTCGTCCTACGGCTCTGAATGTACAGAACACTGTTCAAACGTTCAATTCACTGTGGGAATTATTTCTTTTTGATCATTTATTTTAGGTCTTCAACTGACGCTTATTTTAGTAATCGATTAATCTATCGATTATTCTGACGATTCTTTCATTTAACCACTTAAGCGGTTATTTGTATCATTTAACGCAATATTAGAAATGCATTAAATGAGACAAATAAACAAATAATTCAGTTCTTTTTTTTTGTCTTTTAACAAAAAAAATAAACCTTTTATTCCTTAAAATGCAATACTGTAGCATTGCTTTAGTAAATCTGAACCTGGTGCAGCTTTACCACTCTAGTAGTTTTGGCTTAAACATATTGTATCTTATTTTTTTTGTACAGTTTTACCTTAATTACTGAGTGTGTTGTATTTTTCCACCAAATGTGTTTTTTTTTTTGAGTCAGCATAAGCCAGTTAATGATTAATCGATCACTAAATTAATCGATTATTATCGCAGTAATCGATTCATCCAATTAATCGTTTCAACCCTAAGTTATTTGTAACATTTATTTTTCTGCTGTGGACTAATAATGCAACATATAATGTAATTTTTGAGGCAAGAGTTTTATTCTCAAGTTAGAAATAATTGTGTCGATTTGTAGGTGGTTTCCTGTCGAGGCCTCTGCTTTTTATCGTTGTATCAAAAGGTCGGGTTGAGGTCAGGGCCGACCCGGAAGCCTAACGGTGACCTGTTTTATCCATTCCACTTTCCTGTTGGAAAAATGACTTACCCATCCTGAAACCGTCCAGCTGTTCAATTAAGGTGGAGCTGTTTGGCGTATCAGGGCCATTGGCAGCATGCCAGACCCTCAGCATGATGGTACCACCACCGTGTCTCACAACAGGAAGTGCTCTCTTGAGTTTGAAAGCCTCACATCGGTGCCTTTAAACATGCAGGTTGTCAGGAGTTCAATCTCTGTCCCAACTCTTGCCAGCTAATGTTTGGTTCCGTTCAAGGCGATACTTTTCTCCAGGACATTTGGATTGTCCACCTGGGGGAGCTGCATGTTTCCATCGAGCAGGGAGCCCCCCGCTCAGCTCATGGCCATGTGAAGCTGTTTTCACAGTGAACAGTCACACTGGTGTTGCTGTTGTAGTTTCCACTCCATGCTGGTTCCTGGTTTTGTTCCTGAACATTCACAGGACATTTCTTCCAGCTGAGGCAGACAGTTTGGGCCAGATGGTCAAAACATGGCAACATTTGAGTCTTCCAGAAAGAAAACGATCCCAAGCACACAAAAAAATGGCTTTGGAAAGCTTACATTAAGGCTGATGGCGGCTCCAGTGCTATTAAAAAAAGCCACATTAGTGGAAGTGTATCCATACATTTAAATGCAAGTTGTGTGTATTTTTTGTAAAGTTTTTTGGCTTATTTACTGCTCTGAGAGTTGTGTTCTTTCAGCAAATAGCCTTATACAGAGTCTGCATACTCCAATTAATAATTAGCTGATTACCAAGTTAGTTGGCGATTATTTTAATGGTCAATTAATCACAATTAACCCAATTAACTGTGCCAGTTAGATTGAGAGACGAGGTGCAATAATAATTTCAAATCTTCATATTCTGTGTAATCATTGCAGCCCAAACTAAGAATAGCCCAAATGAAACGATGACATTCCTGAAATTAATGAGATTCATTTCCATTGTGAGTGAACGTCAACTTCCGACTGGAGTTTTGTTCTTAATCTAAAGTCAGTGTTTCAGTCATAACACCACATGATCTAGCGGGATTAGTGACAAATTGTCTGTCTCCCATTTTTGTGCATGCAACACTTTGAATTTTCACATCCTTCCCTTTGCTTTTCCTCACTGTTGCTGTCTCTCTCGTTGCCTCAGTCTCCCACCTGTCACCCACGTCTGTATCTGCGGCCTGTTGTGTAACACTGTTTTTATGCTGTTTGTCCGTCTGTCTTTAGTCAAAGCTTTGCTCCAGATCTCCCTGTGGGCTGAACGAATCCAATCTCAGGCTTTGAGTCCTGTTTTATTAGTCGCTCAGTTCCCCATGTGCTTCCAAGGATCAACAACCAATCCACTGAGGGACTGTTTTGGACAATGTGCAACATGCATATCGCAAAAAACTTCTTGGACTGCAGAGTTGCCTAATTGTTTAAGACTGCATTGATTAAAACATGCATTTACTTTAACGGAACGTAAATGTTTTAATCTTGCTTGGCTGGAGTTTCTTTTTGTTAGCATTGGGTCTCAGACTCTCGTCTTCATGAGCTGGTGTCCTGTAACATTTAGATCCATCCCTGGTGCAATGCACCTCAACCAAATGGCGTTCAGTCGTGTTTCTGGGAGTTCTTCTAGCCACCAAATTATTTGATTCAAGTGTTATAAGGCAGAAGAAATGCATCTAAAACACACCAGCCCCTCAGTGCTTAAGTTTGAGACCCCTAGTGTAAATCATTACTGTGTACAAAGGTTTGGTCATTGTTAGGAAGCTAACTGGTACGAAAAAGTGAAAAACTTCTCAGAATGAGTAAAGAATGCTGTGTAAATCCCCTTCTCCATTGTCAAGACTCAGTCTAGCCGGCTCGTGTTTCGCTTGGTTCTAGCCAAGTTGGGTGTGTCTGCATTGACCGTGTGTTCCTCACCATGTGGGCGTGAATATGAACAGGAACTTGGCTGGGATGGTGGAGCAGCCATGAGTGTACAGGAGCTGTGGTGGATGCTCCGGTCATGTCATTTTGAAAGTCTACCATTGGGTGACTATCTTCCCAAAATTTCTCGATGCACATTTTTGTGGTGGGTTGCAATGTCCAGTTGAAGGTGTGGGCTCTTCCACCAGAAGAGCGCACACCTCAAGGTCTGGACATCAAGGTTTGATCATGAAATTATCAACTTACATCCCCTACGTCTCTACTATGTTCTCATTGTGGACTTGTTGAGACGGGGCCAATCAATGAATGCAGTCTGCTGCCAACCAAAGAGCTTGTGCACAATATCCAGCTTGGGCCAGCATGTATCAGCCTTGAGGTGGTTCCAAAAAACAGGGACGAACTTTCTCGCATGAACGGTTTCTCGTTCATGCGTTTTTGAGAAATCCTTGAATTTCCTGCGACAGCCATTCTTAACGTTTGCTCCTGAAAGGTGTTTACCCAAACCTCAGCCTTGGAGGATAAGTCTCCAGCAGAGCTTGACAGAACATCCCTCTGCCACCCCTTCCCCACTCAGCTCCTCCAGACTAGCGGCAGCAGCAATTAGCAAACACCAGGTGGAACTGCACATCTGCCGAGCTCGTTACACAAACTGCAACGCTTCTAAGAACGGTTGTAAATGGCGATGGAGAAGCATTGTTGGGATGACATACTGAAGGCAGAGTGTCAGAAAGGACAGGAGCTTCTTAAAGAGACAGAGGCCCAATTTCAAGGCATCAGATGATTTTAAAATTAAAATAGTCCGATTACGGTCACCAGCCAATATCTCGGCTGGTGAGATTCCACTGTTTTTAACTCACTTTATTATAGTAGATTCTGCTTTGTCCTGCGTTGTCACACCACTCACTCATCAACCTCCCAACAAATATGAATGAAAGGAAAACGCCGTCAGTGAGAAAAGCTGCTCTCATGGCAGCTGCCAAACCCAGATTGAACCATTGGATTATCAAGCAGTGAGACATGATTTATCATGTCTCCATTGCTCTAGACTCTGGTTACTGTGTGCTTTACACCACTGCTTTCAACACCGTGTGCTGCACCAGATGATTTAAGGCCTGAATGCAGCTGTTCGTTTGGCTGTGGAAACCCACTCTACGAAGCCCACTCCACACTGGTCTTTGACTAATCTGAAGACCACATGAAGTTTTTAGGTCTGCATCTCCAGATTTCAGGAAGTAGCTGCCTTGTACATATTATCCTTCTCATCACCAGCTGATCACTTTGAGGCTTAGTTGCATTTGTTTCAAATCACTTCCACTTTGTTACAATACCACAAGTGACTGAAGTATGAAGTTGTGAAGACATTAAATGACTGGAGTTGATGCACAGCTGCTCCCCTGAGAACAAGCCCATTTTCTCAGAACTGTTTGAGGATAGTAGGGAGCTTTGAATGAATTATTTCAACGGATGAGCATCCAAATAAATGCTCATCCGTTGTTTTGGAAATACAGTGCATCGATTATTAATTAATTATTCGTCATTAATTGTTGCGCAAGAGATTTATCCAAGACTTTGTGTTTGACTCGCCATGTCCAATACATGGCTGCAACTAACGATTATTTTAGAAACCGATTCTTCTTGCTTTGACAATTAATTGGATATAAAAACTGGCACATTCTGCAGATTTCTCACTGAACTACTTCAGTCTTTTTTATGCGATATTAGAAATACATTATACTACAAGATTAAATGAGTCAATGATTACTAAATTAGTTGACAATTATTTCTGTAATCGATTAATCTGTAATCGTTTCGGCTGTAGTCTGATCTTAAGTCTGTTGCTGAGGCCATTTTTCTGTTCTGCATCTTTTCTGAGTTAGTCGTTATAGCGTATCATCATTTTCTAAGCTGGTGCTTTTTAAACTTTCCTGGAGCGTATTAGCATTAAGAAAGAAAACATTTGAGTTGTTTTCAGGTCACACGTCTGTCTGTAAAAGTTTTCTTCACCTTTTGCTCCTCGGTGCGTCACAAACACTCGCTCTGCTGCGTACTGGCTTGACTTAAGGTGAACCCTGAACACTTCTCAGGCTTTCATGGCAAAGCTCAGGCTCCTTTTCAGTTTACATTTGTGTCATCTAAAAGTACCACTTCCGTGCATGTGTGTGTGTGCGTACGTGCGTGTGTGTGTGCGCGCCCCCACACACGCACGAGTCTTTCTCTGTTCTTGTGTGTGTGCATTCGGCCATGTGTGTACAAATAATCCGTGCCACTGTTACAGTGAGACACAGCACGATCCAGTTTCCTCAGGCTAGCTAGTCTGTGCTAAATCAAACATGCCACCCAAATATGCAGCTGCAGATGAGAGATCCTGGACTACAAACTGACTGGAGCTGGTGTGTCATGGCTTTGCTATTCTTGACTCCGTATTTGGCTTTAGTGACTGTTTTAAGGTAAAGACAAGCAGATCCTTGTCTGGAGACTGAGCTCGGTAAATACTTTGCTGTTTGATAGTGGACGGCTTAAATATTAAGACTGAAATGAAAATCAAAACTAAATTCACAAAATGTATTTTGTTTAATTCCTTAAGCTTCTTGTTGAAAAAGCAATGTTGTAGTTGATGAAATTTTTTATCTATCTTTGAATTTAAATTTTCATGCAATCTGCATGAAACAGTTGGTCGTGAGCCGCTGGGCGTCTCTTCACACGTGTCCATTTGGTGCTAAAAAGGCTTCTTTAGGTTTACAATAGCAATTCTAACTTTTCAATTTTAAAAAAAAATCAAAAGCTTCAGGGCCCAACAATAGTAATAAAAGTTCAACATTTTTGACCTTTTAAATCTCTGTTTTACAGTAAGTTTTTTTTTTTTTTTCTTTTTTTTTTTCTTTTTCTTTTGCAAGGGAACAACCAAAAGTTTACCCCTACGATCCCCAAAATATATACAAATTAATTTTTTTTCAGATGAACATGACTTGAGGTTGGGACGGTTAAACAATTAGCAGAAACATTGATTCTACTGAATGTTATTTTTTGTGTAAAGCTGTTTTATCATTAAAATCTTTGCATGTTTATTGTCTCAAAAAATGTATCAATAAAAATATTCACCGTTGTTCACTTCCGTTCTTGTTTAGGCCTGTCACAATGCCAAATTTTGCTGTGCGATAAATTGTCACGCAAGTTATTGCAATAAACGATATTATCGTTGTTTTGAGACCATTTTCAAGTATTACTATGTCATAATAATGCAAGAACACATTCTCAACGATCAATAGACTTTTAATTCTAATAAATATTTAACACTGGAACTGGAAGAAATTTGAAATATCCAAAACAAATAAACACAAACAGCAGAAGCAGCTGGTAAATGATGAAGTCTCTGTAAACTAAATTCTCCGTAGTTGAGACCAAAGCATCAGTTTTTCATCCAGTCAGACTCAATCAATGGAAATCATTGAGTTTGTTTTATTTTATTTTATTTATCGTGCAATTAATTGATTTATTGCTTATTGTGACAGGCCTAGTCATGTGTAACAAATATTTACAAAATTTCTGAAACTTTTTAGCCCCTTTAATTCCAGTGTCGTAAAAGTCTCCCTTTGTCTTTTTATTAGAAATAAAAACAAACGTTTTATATTTTTTCCCATCATGTGAATGCAAATAGGAACTTTGTCAGGATATTATTCACGAAGCAGCAAACTGACTTGGATAAAGGCTTATTTTTTGTGCAAAGTACCAATTTACATCCCTTGTATGCAAATTGGTAAATTTGCAGTAGATGGAAAAAATATATCTTCACCAAGGGTAAAGCAAAATAAACAAAACATTTTGAAGGGATGAGAAAAAATGTAATGCTCATGTGTTCAAAAAAAAAGTCCAGTTTGAGTTGGAGTTAGTTGGAGTTAGTGGAAACACACATTTCTCTGTTCAGTTTCAAAGACTATGCAGTTTGCACCTGCAAAGCCAAAGTCATGCAAAGATAATGAAAAGGCAAAAAAAGGTGAAAGCAGGAAGTGACCTTCATCTCTCAGTGTCTGATGCATTGACTTGTCAAAGCGCTTGTTAGTGTCAGTTTTATTATAAAGATAAGGAAATAAAGCAAAGGGTCTGATCAAAGTCTTTGTGGCCTGATTTCTCTGGCACACACACGTGCTGCTTACACTGAAGCAGGTGACCTGACAGCCGGTATGAGGTCATCTCAATGCCGTTTGTTGCTGTTAATGCTGCGCCTGTGTTGGTTTTGTTTTTTAATGTTAGGTTTTCACCTAAATCATTTTTTGCCATCGCTTCAGTCGGTTCGTCTTTGCTTCAATTCGTCCGCTTTGCCCCGTCAAAAGAAAACAGGGAAGAAAACAGGAATTTCATGGAAAAAGAATGTTTTTTGGTTGTTGTTTTTTTTTCAGAGCATGTTTGTTGGTTTTTATATTTGTGATTTTACCATAGAGTTCGGGATCATCGTCCTGTGGGAACTCTAGGTTGTGTTCAGGTTTTACCCATCAGCCATCAGGACTCTGGAGGCTTCCACCGCCATGTCTGAGACTCGGTGCGCTCTTCTTTGGGTTGAAAGCCTCACCGTGACTTTCAGGCATATTAAGCTCCCAGGCCCGACTCGCGGATCAAGCAAATAACAACTTGGGCCTGACTTCAGGTCAGGCTCGGGCAGCAAATCTAGAACTCTGCAATCCAAAAGACTTTCCCAGTGTGAAAATGTCTCCTCCTCTGATCTTCACACAGTTCTGGTTTCCCAGTTGTTCTGAGCCTGGATCGGTCCAGTTAGTGCCACGAAAAGAATTCTTTAAAGAAATTACGTAACATAGTGTGTCATGGCTCAGAGACGGTGATTAAAAGTCGGAGCCTCAGACTTCAAACTCGACTTAGACTTGTGGCTTTAAGACTTTAGACTCGACTTGGATCGACAACACTTGTGTGAACATCTCTTACGTCGCAACAAAAGAAGGGTTAACGGATCACAGCACAGCAAAAAAAAAACACTCAACATTTCCTTATTAAAAGCTTAAAGATAAAGTTGTGTCCACTTGAGCCAGTTTTTTTTTTTTTTTTACTTAAATCAGTGTTGATTCCAGGGAATTTCTGATGAATTGAAATCGGTGAACCCACATGTTGTTTTTGAAACGTATTCCTCTTGTGCACAGCCAAAGGGAACCACTTAAACGGATCCTTAAAAGACCCAGTTTGGATCTCTGCAGGACTCTCTCTTCATGAAGTTGGACCGGTTTGCGACGGGCTATCATCAGCCGTTCAGCTCCAGTTGTTTCCCTCCGATAGCAACAGATCAGGGACTCCCAATAGACGTTCAGTAACTGTTTTCATCATCCCGAATGTTCCTCTCAGTTTCTCAACAGATTTCTTGTAACTACATCTGTCATCATCTGGATCTCTCTCTCTCTCTCTGAATAGATCTGTAGTAACCCTCAGCCATTGTCTCCCACATGGACATCTAATCAACTCTGTTTTCTCTCTCTCTCTCTTTTTTTTTCATACATCCCACACACTTCACTTGAGGTTTGTCATTTCTGTTGCTCAAGAATGTCATGAGTCAAGTTTGTTTGTATGTGTGTTGGCTGTTGATAAGCCATGCCGTGCCCCGTCCTTGCCTGATTGCAGACACACAGCACACCCTCACCGCCTTCACATATTTCTACTCCCACCTCCGTAAGGACAGAAAACTTGACTGAACCGTTAAACAATACAATGTACCCAACGGCAAAGTCCAGAAAGCCGTTTAGGACTTTGTAAAGTTGCAAAATCAAACTGCAGTGTATTTTTTATTTTTTATGTTTTTGGATTTTTGCAATGAATCAGCACAAAGAATGTGAAAAGTTTTCATGTCCAAATTAGCTGAAGCTCAATCAGATTGGACAGCCGGTGTCTCTACATGCACATTTTCAAAGCTCTATTTAGGTCTGAGTTTTGATTTGATGATTCCCAGCATAACTAATATCCAATTTTTTTTGTTCTTTTTTGTTGCATCTTTGTTTTTTTCTCTTTGTTTCTTTCTTTTTCTGTTTTGTGTGATTCTTTCTTTCTCTTTCTGAACAATTTCACTTTCAACAAAACAAATACGAGAAAAAAAAAACATGGACGTTTCCCACAAAAATATTCAGTAAAACAAAACAACGTGGGGCTCAATACATATACAGAGTATTATTTATATCTAAAAAAAAAAAAGATTTTGAAAAACCATGTTTGTTTGCTTCTCAACAGTTATGCGCCGCTTACTGCCGATTCGTGTGCGAGTCCCATTGAAACGCGTTGAAGTTTACGGCTGTGAAGTGATAAAATGTGAAACGGCACCAGAGGTTTGAGTTCGCAAACAAACCTTCAGAGGTGTGTTTGGACGTCCAGGACAGTCAAACATTCGTGTTTGCACAATCTGTTCACGCACTTTTCTGTTGGTGTTGCAGAAAAGGTTCTATTTTTAGAAAGCGCTAAGCTTCATAATCGTGTCCAAACACATTATCCACCTGCCTCACGTGTCATCAATCATTTGGTTAACATAATGGGTGCTCTGATTCAAGGCGTTAGTGGTATTTGCAATGCGCTTGACGATTATCTAATAGTCTTGATGATTACCACGTGACTCTGCATAATGGGTTGGACTGGTGTGTGATTTCTAACTGGCTCCCGCGGCTGAGGCGTGTCGCTAACGCTTATCCGACTTCATCGCTACCTTTGGCGTTGTGAAAACTTGTGTGAAGTCAATTTTATGTGAATGCTTTTGGAAATAAATCCTAACTAAAAACATCTGGTTGTTGTTTTAGCCTAAAATGATACAAAAAAAAAAAAGCGGATGTTTATTTAGGGATACTGACACACAGTTCTATTAGAGTTCTTCAAATTATGAACCCAGTAAAATACCTGGACGTTTTAAATAAAGATTTAGCAGCTGAAGCCGAAACTGGGGTGTCATCAGGGCTTTCAGCTCTACACAACGTAAAACCAAAACGACATACAAATGCTTCACCAGCACATTAAATCAGCCTCCTCCCCCCCATTGAGATAAAAGGAAACCAAAAGTTAAAATTGGATTTCTTAAATAGTTTCAGAATCACATTATGAGGCGAGTTTTTCACACAGAGAGCTGAGTACGACTGCCTGATCCAGGCATCAGGCGTCACTGCTATCTGCTGCAGGACGCTCTGGGCTTTTACACTTTGCTGATATTCTGAAAAAAAGAAGAAAAAAAAACCTCCTCATGTAAAGAGGTTGCTTTTCATGTTGAAGACTTTGATTTTCCTAAAATGTCTCTCTGGGGACAACCACTGATCTTTTAAGGCTCCTGTTTGGTCACTAATAAACCGTGTGCAGTTAAAACATGTCGCTTCCATTTGATCTTAGGCGGATTAATTTGGACTTTTGCATATCAACTTTCAATTAACTCCAATTTTTTTTTTTTCCTTTGAGTGTGTTTGTAATTTAGCAGCGTTTAAAGAAATGATCACTGTTTCTGTTTACCTCTGTGTTTGTTCGGGTGTGTTCTGGCTCATGTTTTCTCTGGTATGCCGTTGTGTTTAAGTGGTTGTCCTGAATAATAGATACAATCTGTGACCTCAAGCCTGTTAAGAGCTTCTTTGCCCTTCCCTGTGCTGAGTTTTATAGCCGAGGTATTTAGTCTGTGTTGGGATGGGTGTGGGAGACGTTTGAGGTCAGAACCCAGGTGTGCAAGGACTTCACAAATACAAATAGGTGACCAACAGTTAACAAAATGAACTGATTTTAACACCTGGCTGGCACCCTGACGTGTCACCATGAGCCGACAGCAGGTTCTTTTTGCAGATAAGACAAAAGCTGATGACTTTACAATCAAACTCAGGCTGCACACGTTTGACTTTTCCACAAGGTGTGCAAGACTGAAGCATTAGAAAAGCATAAAAGCCAAGCTGAAGTTTAAGTTTACTGAAATTTGTTAGATGAACAAAGACCAGAACTAGTGCAGTGTTGTTCTTTGGACAGAAGAGCCTAAAAGTAAATGGAGGATTTACTTTTAGAAGAGAAGAGCTGCTTGGCATAAACCAAATCCAGTGCCTCAGGGAAACAACCTCACACCGACCGTGAAACGTGTAAATATCACCGTTTCCTGCGCCTCGTCAAGGCAGCAAGTCAAGTCAAGGAATTTCATTCACAATTTGCCACAAGTCATGTAGACTCATATCAAACCTGTGGGTCAAATGAGAGCAAAAACTGGTGAAATGATTGCGACACTTATCAGTAGGCAAAATGTTGAAAAGTTTGTGTTTTCCTTTCACGGTTAAATATGCACTGGTTTGTGTTGGTGTGACCCAGTAATGTCCGTTAAGTTAAAGTTAAGGTTGCAGCCGGAAAAATGAGGCGTGAATATTGTAACAAACATTTTTCTACAACTTCACAATCTGACTGCAAAGATACAAGATGGCTAGAAATTTGCAAAACAACGAGAACGATTAACCAAACAGTAAGTTGTCGTTTTTGTTTAGGTGTACAGAATTCGTTAAGTACTTTTGAAATGTTAAGAGATAACTGACTGGTTTGTTAGATAACGTTCGAATGGATTCTGATTTCACTGCCATTCAATTGTCATCGATCAAATAAGTTGGCCTGTGTTCGGATTCACGGTCAACGCGTGATCCGCCAGGCCGCGCCACGTTGTTGCTTGAATCGAATTTCTTATCTGAATTGGATGCAATGTCTTTTTTCCTCTGTGGAGGAGAGAGGGATTTGTGTTACACCAGGAGGGAAGAAAAGAAAAATGGAGACAGAGAGAGAGAGAAAGAGAGAGAGAAGTGGTTGAAAGATGGAGCATATTTTCTGGTCATGACCTTTTTCCAAGGATTTCCCACAGCCTAACTTTAGGCACAGAGTGTGTGGACTTCAAATCCTTGCTAGACTGCAGACTGATTCCCCCAAAGCAGCAAACATGCAACTTACATAAGATTCTATGTTTTCCATTACAAAAAAAAAAGTCTTTCAAACCCCTTATGAGCCTAATTATCTACCACCGAGCTCAACGGGTTATAGAAACTCCTCCGCTGACGGGCTGCAGCCTCCCCGAGAGAAACCCGGAGAATCCGGGAACACCGATTCCAAAAGTCCTTTTTAACAGCTGTGTGTCTTGTGTATTTATCGAGTATGACGCAGTGGCAGTCGGAGTGTGCGTCACTGCTCCTGTCAGCTCGCTGCACACCACAGAAACACTTGCGCGACCTACTGAGGACACAGATTGGTGATTGCTCAACAAGGAGGGGAGGGGGGTCGAATCTACAAAGCCGTATTGTTGACTTCCCTGTCCGATCTAATCATAAATACCTCTGTACCCTCAGAGTAATGCCGTAAAAGTCTCATGTTTGACCCCAAAACCCCAAGAAGCCATGCTCAGTCATCCACCCGGCTCCCTAGAGATGGATCATTAAATCCCTTCTTTTTAAACACACAACAAAAAAAGAAATAAGCCAAAGAAGATGTGGGGAGGGGAGCAAGTGAGGAAGTCCCTGGACTGAGATGATGGCAGAAAGGAGGGATTGATGTAGACGTGGGGAGGGTATTTGAAGGAGGACCGTGTGAGAGCTTCGTCCCTGGGCTCCATCAGCGTGTCCAAATATGGAGGCTTCTGCTATTGTTGAGCCGCGTTCTCAAGACCCACCAGCGACCAGGGAGAAAACCGGAGAGGAAGGGAGCTGCTGGTGTGTGGGTGTACCGAGAAGGAAAAAAAAAAAGGAAGAAGAAGAAGAGCGTGAACTGTGGGAGAGAGTTTAAGTGAGACGGCTAAAAAGGACAGAAGTAGACAAATTACCTGACGGTGACTCGAAGCGAGAGAGGTCTGCTGAAATGTGAGGCTTTGTAAAACAAAGTGGAGAACATCTGAACAGATGGAAGTCTTTTGAAAGGGGAAAAAAAAACAAAAGAAGTTTAAGTCTGTTCTTTTTTTCTCTTTCAGTTGTTTATTTTCTAACTTTTGCAAGCGGCGAGATGAAAGTGCAGAATGAAGTGACCGTAGAGTCGCTCGCATGTATTTTAACGTGGTAGAAATGTTTAAAGAGTACATAATTTTTTTTTTTATTATACCAGGTGAATTTGGGAAAAATCTGAACTTTAATTTGAATTCATTTACTCAGTGAATGGGGAGGAAAAAGTCCCATTTGCTTTGTTTTGAACAGGATAAATGTGGGGTTTCCTTTTATTTCCAAAGTGCCATGCATTATAAGAGCAGCAGTAACGGAGCTTATTGTTGACGAGGCTTATCCTCCATTTATATTCACATGCAAGTGCACATTAATTTGTGTGGGACCAGAAGGGAGGCGGCGATCTTTGGGTCACTGGGGATGGGTTTGATCATGTGGTTGTAAGCTGCCACAAGGTGAAAGGGTATTTGTCAGGAAGTGCGGAGTTGGGGCTGGGATGACCCTCCGGGGATAAACTAAAATGTCAGATTTTAGCTGAAAGCGTTCGCTCTTCTGCCGGCGCTTTGGACTGGTTTTATTTATTTATTCATTTTTAGCTGCGTATTTCGTCAACAACCCCAAACACTGGTTTAGTCTCTGAATATCATTTGGAGAGTTGGAGAAAGAAAGGAATCAAAACAAAAGTTGAGAGAGTGTTTGTGGAGAAGCCTTTCTCTGCTGCGTTTGCGTCCAGTCAGTGGACGGTCTTCGAGTGTGCATGTGGAATGTGGCGACTCAGCTGCACTTCCTTTTCATTCCCCCTTGTTTTCTTCGCCAGCGGACGGACGGATTTGTCTGAGTACACACCTTTTCAGATTCTGCCTGGCGCATGCGAATGCGTGTTCACGTAGAGTTCGTTTGTCTCTGAACGCGAGTCCCGTCTTTCTGGGTCAGTCGTCGAACGAGTCACAGAGATTGGAAAATATAACCCAGAGAAAGTGGGACATTCCCGTTTCAATCAGAGGATTTGTCATTGGTTGATTGACAGCTGAACAGATTCCTTCTGTTTTTGCATTACTGTGTTACCTGGTTAAATCAGTTTTCAGCTGGTTTCACGTTTTTGAGAGGAAAACTTTATCCCCCCCAACTTTTGCTTGTATAAAAATATTTCTGTCCCCCATGCTAACGTAACAAAAACCAGTGAACACTGTTTTTTTTTCTTTCTGATTTTAAATTATAGAAGGATTGACACCATGTATTAGTCAGCCTCCTATTAGCCTCCACAGCCATAAATGTCAAATTGATTACTTGAGTTTATTAGCTAGAGCTCACTCTTGACTTCTGGATGCACATGCATTAAATATGATTTCCCTGAAACCAATACACTTATTCTCACACACACAGACATCCAACACATGTGCGATACAGTAACTACAAACTGAGAGCGTCTTTGGTGCACTTTGCTGTCGGAAAAGGCCGATATTTCCACCGCCTTGCTCTCTCAAGCTGTTGAATGGCCTCAGACGTCAAGGTTTGTTTTCCAAATTTATGGCTGATAAAGTAAGAAAGGCTGAAGTGGACATGGATGAAGAATGTGGGTTATGAAAGGCATGCTGGAAATCCAGGCCTTCAAAGCACATCTGCTGTCTTGATCCTATTTTACCATGTCTGGAGCTTTCTGCCTCTTTCCACCATCTCGTCTTTGTGTTTGAAACATGTCGGCCTTTTTTTGCCTGTTTTGCAGCACGAATGCCGCAGTTTAATCTGTTTAGATGGAAGAAATATGGCAAACTTCAATTGACGCCGTGTTTGACTGTATCAGGGCTTTTTCTCTGTTAAAGGCCACTTTTCATTTTGCATAGAAAATACGCGGCTCACATGTTTCTGTCACCTGACTGGAATTTGAAGAACTCGGCCTTTTGAGACCAGGTCATAAAAAAAAAAACACCTGTTAGAATCATTAGCAATAATTGTAGAATGGATGACGCAGAGTTTGTGTTGGGGCGCAAGCCTTGGTATTATAAAATGTTTGTGTAAAAATAGTTAGAAGGTTTCAAAATGATTGAGGTTGTGCACATCTGTGAGCAGAGGCGAAGACATGGCTCCTTTTCAGCTCTACTGTGATCGTTTAGTTGAGTGGGCTTAGAAGAATAATCGTCTTTGAACTCAGCTGATTCAAAAGCAGCACGATTTGAATTATACACAGGTCTGTCTCAATAAATTAAACTGAAAGATTTATTTATTTATTTATTTATTTCAGCAAAACAAAAAATTTAGTTATTAATTTTTTTTTTTTTTACATAAGACCAAGAAAGCGTATCAGCATATTAAAAAGTGTGTTCAGTTTATATGTCATTAATACTTGGCTCCTTTTCTGTGTGGCTGAATGGCTGCACTGACTTTAGACTTTATGAAACACGGCGGTTTCCCAAATCATCACCGTCTGTGGAAACTTTAACTGGACCTCTAGCAGCTTGGGTTCTGTGCTTCTCTTCCTCCAAACCCTTTAATCTTTATTTCAAAAAAGAAATGTAAGATTCATTTTATTCTAAGAAGATGATTTTGAACCTCTGTGGCTAAGCTTTTTTATGTATGGTACACAAAGCAAGCCAAAGTTCTTGTGCTTTAACAAAGAATAACAAAGACATTTAGAAATTTGATCAAAAGATTACTTAATATGTCCGAAAATGAAACATTTTTTTTTTTACATAAAACAGATATCAAAAGTACATTTAAATAAGGTTTTTATTCGAACTTTAATTTTAAATCTATACTCCACCCAAATCTAGTCTTCAGTCACATTAGTAACGTTCTTTGCTGTTTTTTTCTGGCACAGGAATCGTTTAACCAAGTGCTGCAGTTGCTAAAGTCGTTCCTGTTTTGAAACGGTTTGACCACACGTTTTTCCTTCCACTCAACATTCTATTAATGTTTTGTAAAAGCATTTCTTTGCAATGACTTTGTGAATGCGTTTAGTGAAAAAACTTTTAAATTAGATTTTAATTTTTGTTTGTGGTGAAAACAGGTAAGCCCTCACTCATTCATTTTTCAGGTTACTGTAATAAATAAAAAATAAAATGGTTTTACTGAAGTTGTCAGCAACAGCTCAGGCCAAGGTGACAGTAGGTGAGAAGGAGAAGGTCCTGCTAATGTACATGGAGAGAAGCTAATGGATGGCATGAGAGCAAGAGAGTAGACCATCCTGGAAGTTATTAGTCATCCACTCTCTAATGATTTATTAATTTCTGCAGACAGAAAGTCTACTGTTCATCAGAGTTGTTGATTGGCCGGTTGGTTCTACTGTTGATCTATTAAACTGGGGTCTTTCAGCTCAGCTTATAGTGGACTGCAATTATTTTTGGATCAGCCCGTGCAAGCTCTTCTTGTAACAAGGTCAGGTCGATATATGTTTACAAGCACTTTTCCTGTGTCACTTGGGATATTGAAAGAACTCCAGCAATCCTTTGGCGCGTTAAATGCAAGGCTGAGATCTGTGAGGTGAACGTCACGACCTTTGCGGCCGTGCGTTTTGTGTCCCGTGTTTATTGAAGAGGCTAATCTGTTATTACTCAAGATTCAGATGGTATTCACTCGCTGGATGGTGAAGGAATGAAAAATATGCTATGCGTGTGTGTTTGATTCGCTAAAAATGTTGCAGATATTCTGTAGTACACAAACTAACACATGAATGCACCCGGCTAGCGTCAGACTGACGCACAAAGGTTTTACATACACGTAGGTGGGGTGGTCGTCGGTCGCAGCTAAAGAGGCTCTAACATTGCTGCCTTCTTTTTTTTTTATCTGCTCCTGTTTAAAATAAAAACTTATCAGGGGAATCCTTTCTTTGAGAATTGCTGTCAAAGAAATGATCCTTCCTTATCTGGACTGGAAAACATTCAACATTTTCCTAAGCTAGTTTTAGCTAGTAGCATACAACAAAAGGAGACCTCTTTTCTGTGGCACTTTCATTGGATTAATTGAAATTAATTACATTTATGTATCTAAAATTAAGGTCTTCAAATATCTTGAATTCAATGAAAGTTAGCCTCAAATACCTAAAGCATAGATCTTATATTTTATCTGTTTAGTCCTATATTCTATGTAGTTGTTTTTTTTTCCTAGCTTGACTTTTCTATCAGGAAAAAGTTTGAGTTGTATTCAAACATCTACAATACGTTCTGTGACTTGAGGCATTTTCAGCTACTGCTAACTAGTTGCTAATGTACCCTTGCTAGCTATCTATTTAGCTAGCTTTTTTGCATCTATCATGGATAAGTGCAAGGTTATTGCCAGTTGACTGGATGAAGTTTGGTTGTTAGCATACGACCTTACATGGTATGACTGCATGCTAACCATACAATGTATATGATGTATGCTAACCATACAATGCTACATTCTGTGCAAAAAAGCTTCGAACTACGGGGTTAATTCTGTAGAGACAAATATACAATGTGAGAAGTACAAAGATGCTGCTAATAGCCACAAACGTACCTCAGAAATGCCACAGTTTTGATTCCCTGCTGTGGCTAAAGCTACCTAGAAAACATTCAACGCTGCTACTGCTACTAGCACTGAGAAGAGCAGCATTTGGTGCGACACCAACACTGAAGTCGGATGTTTAGTGAATTTTAAACACCAGTCTTGGCTATTAAAGAATTTAAAAAAAAAAAAAAAGTTGCTACTATGGAGAGAAAGCTACGATTTACGATGGTCTTTAGAGGTTTTAAGTTTGAGTTCGTGAAATATGTAGAAACCCTGATCACGAATGACTGTTCCTGGTTCTTATTCTCCCTTCGCCGATCCCATCTCAGTGGAAAACAGTGACTAAACCAGATGAATGAATGAATGAATGAATGAATGAATGAATGAATGAATGAATGAATGAATGAATGAATGAATAAGCAGTTAGAGATGGGTTGTCCTCTCATATTTCTGGTCAAGGTTGCAATGCAGATTCCTGATCCGCCTCCGGTTGTCTCCACGCTGTCAGGGACAGATCTGTTACCCGAGGCCAGCTAGCCGGGTTGCTGTGTGTTTGGACAGGCTGATATCAGCTGGCTACGAGCCACCTCTCTAATCCTCTGTTTGTGTATTTCCTTGTTGGCTCTACACTAGTGTGAACAGGCCAGAGCCCTGGGCTGATATGCAAACATCGTTGGTGAAACACCCAGTGTTGCATCACTGTCTGCTTGTCAGCATGTGTATGCATCACTACGGCTGCCTGATGGAAGTAGAGCCCCTTTTTGAAGAATGTAATGTAAACGAACATGCATATCGTTTATGTTTTTGGGCTTTCTTTTGTTTTGATGTCTTGGATAGGTTTTCAGACTTTTTAAAAACACGGTAAATGCAGAGGGAGAATTACTGTTTCTGTATATTTTTCTTATTTTTTTAGTTATACAGTTTTTGGAGTGGATGGTATCCCGTAGTCTTACTGTGTTCAGCTGTGATTTTATGCAATTTTTGTGTTATTAACTACTCTGTTTTGTGTTCTTTAATCTGTGTTTCTGTTGTATTGTACTTTATTGAAATATCTGCCATATGTCAAACAAAGCAATGGGCTAGATAAAGCAGTTAAATTTTAACATGTAAAACACACCAGAAGAAATTATAAACCAATGCTGGATGCACAGTAAAACCAAGTTCATCATATCTTTTTGCATAATAAAAAGTAATATTTAAGTTGCATGTTCTGCTAAGGTTTAAACATCTAGAAGGGTTTGTTCCATACTGGTCAATGATGGGTACTTACATTTTCAAGTATCTGGTAAGTCTAGTTTTCCCAGTGAAGGGAATTGATGGCATCACAAAGACTCCTGGCAGATTCAGAGAGAAATATAGAAAAACACAGAATCTGGACATTGTGTAGTGACGGTTATGCGTATCGGACATCTGGAAGGTGTCAATGGAGGACACAGGTATGTTGTTACTCTCCTCCTTCAGTCATACTGTTGATGAAATTGGAAAGTACTGAAATTGTACTTCGAAATGTTCTTGAACCAGGTGCTGTATCTTATGTTTTTTTTATTATTATTATTATCTGTCGTTTGTACTCTGTACCATTTGGTACCAAAATGAGCTAAGTGTTAACCTGCAAGGGTCAATGGTCAGATTCAAATTTAGGTTGAAGCCTAATCTTTTTTGTTAGTGTAAATCATTGATCATTATGACTCTGTAAAGCAACAGCAGTGAATTGGAGCCAGTAGAGTACGTATACTTCACTTCTTGCACAGGGAGGGTAATAAAAGTACACTTGTACGAGTTATCTATTGACATAGTTGTACATTTACAATAGACTTTCATCTCTCGCCTAGCCTTGGCTCATAGTAACAAATTAATTTGGTGAGCTTGAAAACCAGAAATTTTAGATACTTTCTGAAGGATTTTCACTGTTACATTTTCTCAAAACAAAGAGGAAAACAGCATCAGGTTCAGCTGCCCCTGGGTATGGGACACAAAAAAACAACCCCTTTAAGAATTATATCAAGTGTATTATTTTACAAAAAAGATTTGTCTTTCTTATTTCATTTTGTTGTTGTTTATGCAAAACCCCGTATTGCGCCAGATACGCCAGCTTCTACGTTCCAGCTGTATACATCTTGATATTTAATAGGATAGCTATTTTGATAGCTTGTGGAATAATTCATTCATTCATTCATTGGGACGTGCTGTAATTATGTAAGAATGCTCTCTGGGGTTGATCATGAACAGCTTGTTGGGACCAGAGGCGACGTCACACTGTGTGAGAGAGAGAGAACAGCTGATGTTACACAACTCTGCAGATAACCAGGATTTGACTAATAGATCAAAACAAAGACAAAAAGAAAGGTAATATTCACTGTAAATGCTAGCATTATCCTAGCATGTACGATGGGTAGTTTGAGTTTAGCATGATTTGCAAGTTAGCATTAATAAAGCAATCTTTGCTGGTATGACTTAAAAGGCCAGTAAAGTTTTAACTGTGAGATTTCAGCACGTCCCATTACTGACCAAATTGGATTTTTATGAAGGATAAAATTGAGCAGGTTTGCTGTGACATGCTCACATCTAACTATCATTTTAGGTTTAGCGGAAGCGTAAATTAACAGCCAACATGTCTATTGAAGGAAGTTTGTTTTTATAGAAACTGGATATACTTTTTTTTTTTTTTTTTTGCTTCCTCTGTTGTCATGTAAGCGCCTTAATGATTCTAATCTCCTGGTCACACTATTGTCAATCTGCTCTTCTTATCATTTGTTGTTGTAAGACATGAAGCCACAGGAAATGGATGCTCCTTAATTGCATTTAACCAGAAAAACCACACAACTGTGACTCAACAAATATCACAGCAGTGACCCAAAAATATTGCGTAACCTCTCTCTATGCTATGTGGATGTTTCACTCATCTGGGGAGGCTTTATGCCTGTATTGTTCATCCTGTCATCCTGTATTACTTCTTTAACTTGGATAATTAGCTGACCTTTCTAAGGAATTCGCAGAACATTGGAATTACAATCATAAATGGTCAGTATGGCGATTTCACAGGACAGTAATGCACCTGGTTTTAGCGCAGCAGAACACTGTGAATTATATCTCACTGATCTCAACACACACACACATTGGGCTGAGCAGGAAGTTCATTATTAGCTCCATGCATACTTCACTGGAGTCGATGTGCACAAGATTCACTGTAATTGCCTCAACTTAAGGCTCTCAAAGTAAGATATCAAGCAGTTTGACGGCAACTTTAAAAAAACAAATCCATCTCCGAACCTCCTTCCACGAGTAAAATCTCCCACATGGTGTGGCGTGTCCTCTGATTAAAACATGAAGCCAATGAAGTTAACTTTGCCTTATGCGTTTTACATAAAGATTAACTGTTTTTTTCATCATTTTTCTGTGGTTGAATGTCTGATCAGTAGAAAACTGGGTGTATTGGCATTTAGACTTGGTAACTTTGGACCATCCCCATCATTGATTGCCTTTTCTCGCAGCATTATTTTCATGTGCCACTTTTCTTACTGTTTGTGTGCTGCAGATTTGTCCGTCTTTCTGTCAGACTAAATGACAAGAGAGACAACAAAGTAGTTACGGACTCCTAAACGGAGAATATTTTCTGTCTTGTCTTTTTGCCAGGAATGAAGACGTACCTGATCTCAGGAAGGAAGGCAGACCATGATGTGCAGTGTGGCTGCTCTCAGGTGGGGCTGCCTGGTGGGGAGTTCGTGGGGGTCAACGTGCCCTCCTGCCCTCAGCCTCGTACCCCGGACCTCATCCACGGAGCAGCACAGGCTGCCGAGTCCCTTCTGCCTCACAAGCCGTCGGACAGAACTGTGGTGAGAACGTACTTCAAGAAAACACTTTGTCTATGGCTTATTGAGTTTTGTCCCATTAAACTGGTCACATTAAGGAAATCCCTGTTTGAATAGCTGTACGTACCATCCAACCTCTTTGCCTCTTTCTCAAATGTGATTCATCTTTCATGGTTCAAGGCCCTGAACTGGCACCTGAGCTGTCGCCTCGTTCGCTCAAATTAATACTTTGCGCTAAATATATTAAATATTTTTTTAAAAAATCTTCATGAGAATGGAGAATAAAAGACTAAATTTAGCACGTCGGTCATCAACGTTTTGTACAGAAATCCTCTTGCTGACAGACTCAGGATGCAAAGATGCAGCGGCTGATTTTACTTGATTTGTTTTGAGACGTTCTGAGAAGCTGCAGCTAAAACCCTGGAGCTGGAAAACGTGCGAACGACATTCTGAGAGTAGTAGCGTCTTCTTTCTTTGTCATCGCCATATGTTTCCTCACAACAATTAATGTGGTTCAGTAGATAATTTTCCTTTGCAGACAAGAGTCAGGACAATGTGAGATAAATAAAATCAAGAAGCCTACATGGCAAAAGTGTTCTTGTGGTTTTAAGGACAGTTTCTCTGAATATTTGCCTGAAATAGGTGGAGTCACTTTAAACTGAGACGGGTTATTGTACTGTATTCTTTTTATGGATTTAAATTTTCCCACCAAAATGTCCGTTTTGCACATTGACGAGACTGGAAAGCAGCAGTAATGCCTAAATTTACTTTCATTAATTAATTTAAAAAAGATATTGGTAAATAGTTTTGGTCATTTACCAAAAAGATCCAGGCGTCTGACTGGCTGCAGACGGAAACTACAGGGGAAGGGAGACTACCGTGCTACTACGTGACTTATGAGCCTTTGTTCAGCCAGCTGATAGGCAGTGTACAGCAGCATGTGGGGAAGGGGAGGCTCTGCAGTGCTTGAAAATTGCTGCACTTTCTCTGAAATCTCTTAAACCACCCATTATCTTCCGCTTATCCAAGGTCGGGTCGCGGGGGTAGCAGCCTCAGTAGAGTGTCCCAGACTTCCCTCTCCCCAGCCACTTGACCCGATTCCTCTGGGGCAATCCCAAGGCGTTCCCAGGGCCCGCTTCACTGTAGATTCAGCACCAATCCGCCTATCGATCTCCCACTGCCATCTCCCCTCAAGACCCGCGATACTTAAACTCCTCCGCTCAGGGTGGGACTTTGTCCCCGACCCGGAAAAGGCACTCTACCCTTTTCTGCCTCAAGACCATTGCCTCAGTTTTGGAGGCACTGATCCACATCCCAGCTGCTTTGTACTCGGCCTGATGAAGGCCACACATCGTCTGCAAAGAGCAGAGACCTAATCCTAAGGTCACTAAATCAGGTCCCCTTAAAGTTATGAACAGAATTGGTGACAAAGGGCCACCATGGTGGAAACTAGCCCCAACTTATTTATGCCAACGCAGACCAAGCTCTGACAGCAGTCATGCTAAAGCCCGTATCAAAGGACCTGGTTTCTCATACTCCCAAACATTAAGAGGGCTTTAAACTATAGGAAAACAGAGGTGGATCATTTACATGTAGCTTGTTAAAGCCTTGGCACTCTACCTTTTTAACAAACATCTGGCATTTGCCTGGTTCAGACAGACTGAGTGCAATAACAAAGTATTTTCAATGTTCGGTGCAGCCCCAAGCGACACCTCAAACTTTGGGCCAGAACTTGAAGAAGAAATATGTCCTAGAACATATCTGCCTAAAAATCAGTAAGAAAAATGTGCTGCAATTTAAGATTGAGGCAAAACATGTTAAACCCTTTTTGTTCCTGCGACATTTGAAGACATGTGGCGGTCTAAGTCTACCACAATGATTGTCTCTTAGGACAGAACCCTCGACAGCCACAATTTTCACTAAACTGTACATAAAATTCAGTGTTGTGCTTCTGGAGCTCGAGCAAATGTTGTCATCTGTGAAACCCCACGCCCGCTTTGTCTCCCCAGGCTCCCTGTGTTTTCCATGGCACCGTGCGCTCGTCCGTGGCAGAGCAGGGCGATGATGTGGCTGTTGTGAACGGCTGCCAGGAGGAACACAAGGCCAGCGGCGCCAAGGTACGGCCCACATTAGCGCCGCACTTATCGCCTACTTCTCCAAGCGTTTCCCACTTACTCTACTCGACACGCAGGGCCTCCCGCTGTTTTTTATCGCCTTTTTGTCTCCTCTCAAAAGTTCCTGCCAGGCCACAGCCCGAAAGCGGTCAACGGTCTCCTGAGCCCCCCGCTGGAGGACGCCGTGCGTGCCAGCCAGAGCTCCCTGTGCGACATCCTCCAGGAGAAAGAGAAGAAGACCAGCACCAGCACAGGGACCGGCACAAGCCTCGGCATGGCGGCGGCGGTGGCGGCGGCAGGCACGGGCATGGACCACTCTGCCCTCATCCAGCTGCGTGCCAAGAACTTCAAACGGAAAAGCGACGCCCACTTCGTGGACGTTATCAAGGAGGAAAGGTGAGGAGGCCAGTTAAAGGTGGGGTTTATGAGCCGATAGCGCGGCGGAGAGCAATAAAGCAATCTGGTTTTATAATGAGGGTTTTCGTAAACTTGTCCGCTGGTAATAAACCTTTGAACTGAAGAAATGCAGTGAAATAAAGATCCATGCTGTGCCTTGTGTAGGTATTCATACCCCTTCAGTTTAGTTTTTACATTTTGTCACCTTCCAACCACAAAGGCATCCCTGCAGAATGATACTGCCACCACCATGCTACTGAAATGAAAGATATGTCAGGGGTCACAGTCTTGCCCGGCTGACTAGTTTAGCTAAACGCCCATGTCATGGAGGTTGGTTTCCATTTTGGATCTACACTGAGATTAAATAACACACAAATGGACTTTTCTTTTTTTTTTCTTTACCAATTAATGAACATCTGGATTTTACTTTGGTGTATCTTTATGTGTTTCTTTTTATTTTTTTTAATAGTTTTGTTTAAATGAATACAATCCCAATAAGATACATGGAGATTTGTGGTTGTAACTTAATGTAACATAAAGTGGTTCAATGGTGGGAATTCAGAAAAGTTGATTTTTTTTTTTCTGAATTTTTCCAGTGAGTACACTATGCAGTGGTTCAAACAACAAAGATTAATCACCTGAATTTGTTTTTATTTGTCGTACAATTGGGTGATATGAACAGATAGTCATTTAAAATAAAGAGGCATTTATCTGACACTCATCTAGTTTTTTATTTGACTTCTCTGCAGTCTGATGGAGGACTACTTTTTCAAGCCGCCCATCAACAAGCTCAGTTTGAACTTTCTGGAGAGGCCTCTGGAGAAGGCGTATCGCAGCAGCTACAAAGAAGAGGTACGCAGACTTGCACACACACACACACACACACCCTTCACTTAGATGGAGGATTTTTTATTTATTTCAGCTCGTCTTGTGATTTTGCAGCTTGCTACTGTCTTTTTCCTTTTTCTCTTCCACGTTCTGACTTTCTTTTTACGATAACTGAATGATTAATGGACAGGAAAAAAACAAAAACTTTCTTTGTAACACGTCATAACTCCATGCCACAGTGAAGACTTTTACTATAAAGACCAGTTCCAGATGTCCTCTGCTGACCCTGGAGACTTTCAGCCCCCTGCTGTTCAATAAGTGTTACTACAGCCTTAAAAAAAAAACACACAGCACATTGCTTCAGTTTCAGCGTCTCTTCCTTACAATTTATTTTTGAACTTCATTGATAAATTCCAGCACTTGCACCAATGTACATCTCATATCTTCTAGCGTTATACAACCCTGGGTGAAACCTGAACCTAGTTAAACTTATCAATGTTTTGCTTATAAAACGCAAACTCATTCATATCATGTAATATTTCACTTTAAGGGTTCATTCCGCTTTAATCAAACTTTAGTTGGTTTATCTGGAAAGTCTGGATCTGCAACCCGCCTGAAAACCTAGATCTCAGTTTGGCTGAAGTGAACTCTGGTGCGTATGTGAATGCCATACGCACCAGAGTTGGATCCAACTATAGCGCAGGGGATTCTGGGTAAATTCTAACAAAACAAACGCGAGAAGCTAGTGGTAGCGAGAGCGATGACTCTCGGTATTTTGCCAAAGACAAAAGAGAAATCCCACAACCGCTAAAATCTGATGCTACTTAGTTTTTGCTTACATCTTGTGAAGAAGGAAGTTGTGCTCAGCGACTTCTTCGGGTGTTTCATTGAGTGGTTCTCGGTTCGGCGCCACCACAGGTGAGGAGGGGGGAAACAGGTTTTTCGAAGAGTTCGGATTGCTTCACACAGTGCGGTGTGAAAAGGGAACCGCACCCGATCGAACCGAGTCGACAGGACTATCTGTTGTGAGCTTAAATTCTTTCGAATGCGATGACGTTTTTGCTCGCACAGACACACGGTGGCGAAACGCCTCCTCGCCTTCATCTCGGGAAACGATCCAATCCGTTTCAATCTTCTCTTCTGTCCAGGTGAAGAACCAGGTTCCTGTGCAGACGTTTGCCAGCCCCACTTTTAGTTCCTTCCTGGACGTTCTCCTCAGCTGCTTCGTCTTCCTGGCCTTGACCGTGGCCTGCTTCCTTCCGTCTGTGGTGGAGCCGGCCACGGCGGGCCCCCCGGCGCTTGCTGCCCTGATCCTGGCTCCTCTGGCCGGTTTGTTGGAGCTGGCCTCGCTGGTGTTCTCCATACGGTGAGGCTGGGTGGTCTAGACAGATAAACCGCTTCATGGAGGCTCGTGTGAATGTGCTTTTTATAGGGGTGATGGTGCTCATAAGTTTGACATCAGAGTATAGAGTAAAAAAAAAAAAAAGTGAACATAATACAGTCCCTGTTTTAAAGCATTTTGCATTGCAGACGATGAAGGTATGTAAAAAAACTTAAAGTAAGGTCATCTTCAAACTGGAAACAGTATCAAATCCATTCTAAAATTTTTGGTACATTCATTCTGCTACAAAATAAAAGCAGCTAAAGCATTTTTTAATGTACTTTATTATTCAGACTGTAAGTTTCACTTTTTATTCATAGTTCCGTCGACATCTTATAGTCAGGGGCGGCTTATGTGTGTTGCTATTTTCCTCTTTATGATGCATTTTTTTAACTAATACAACTTATACTCCAGAGTGAAGTATAGCCCAAAAAAACCAAAAACATTATGCTTATTTATTTATTTTTTTAAGTTGATCAGATTTCTGGGAATTTTTTGGGCATTGTTACAGTGTGGAACAAGTAAGGAATATGTGCAAAAACACCTCCTTCCCACTGTTAGTGGATGATTTGTGATGGTGTGGGTTTGTTTTTCTACCAGTGGTCCAGGGGGTCTTGTGTGCAAAGTATCTCTCCCAATGTGGTCCATCTAGGATTGGTCCGTTCCATCTCTCATATGCTCCAACTTTACAAAATTACATTTTCCCCACTGAAAAACAAATGTACTCAAATGAATTTGTTTTTGTTTTGTTTGTTACTTTTCAGTGACAGATTATGCTGCTGAAATCAAAGGTGGTCACATTTAATGGGGTTTTACAAATTTGTCAGCACCTGGATAAAAGTCAATGCCTGAAAAAAGTCAGTTATTTATAGCTGACTTTTTTTATTTTATTTTTATTTTTATTTTGTCTCTGCCGTCAGTTAGCAGTTAGCGTATTAGTACCGAGGTCAGACTTGAACCCGCCCCAAAACATTGTTAGCTTTTCCAGCACTCATTAGAGAAGAAACTTTGCAGTCATACTTTGGTATAAATGTGCAATTAATCTTGAACAGCAGTGTTGTTTCACCACGGCGTGTAATGGCAGCACCCCGCTGCACTTTCTTTAATTAAAAACAGACATGGGATCTGGAGAAAAAATACGTATTTTATCCGAGTTTGTTTTGCAGCTTCATACTTTTTTGGGGGTACGCATCCAGTAAACGCTGGAGTTTTGCTGTTTGATATTTTTCTCCCTCCTCTTGATTATTTTCCTCCCTCTCTTCTCTTGCAGCATGACCTTCCACCTGGAGGAGCTGAGGAGATGTACTCGCTCCCTGGCCTTGCTGGTGTCCGGCTGGGTCTCTCGTCATCTGATTGGCGCGGTGTTGGTCTCCCTTCCCGCCGTCTCCGTCTTGTCCCACGTCAGCGCCCGCCTTCCCCTCCAGGTAAATCCAGTTGGTTGGCAAGAACATCACTTAAATTCAACTGAGGCAGAGAAATACTTCCTTACGGTGAAAGAACATAAATATCTACCAACTGTATAAAGAAACAAGATCAAAAAGAATTAGACTAAATCTGTGTTTAACGTAACAGAGGATTGGAAGTAATACTTAAAAAAAGAGGTAACTTTTTTTTTTTGCGCATGTCAGAGTCTAGTCTTTTTTCAGCTAAGATTTTTGACGTGGAAGAACAGGTGGCTGCAAGACGTTTCTGCTTTTTTGTTTTCTTGGAGAAATGTTTGATAACATTTAAGGTTTCTAATCTTTCATGTCTTTAGCATTTTTAAGAAGCGTAAAGGATCGAAGTTGCAGGAGCTCATATAAAATGGGAGGACCAAAAAAATTGAAATTAGGCATAAAATATTTAATCTTATTAAGGTGTTTATCCATGATATTTGATTGTTACAAATCTCCGTGTGGATATAGTCAAATCCCTTCAGCATCTTGGTTTGAAATCAGCTGTTTTTTCTCATTTTGAGGTTAAACCTCTAAGGAAATTGCATTGAAGCATCTTGGAGTTGTACACAAATGTATATCCTGCAGTGGAGGCACAATCACTTTTAATAAAAACTGCCTTTTTGTGAAAATACTTTATTAAATGCAAGCCATAAAGAAAAATTAGTTATTCTTTTGATTAGTTATATTTTTCAGGCTTCAATATAAAGTGACAGTAGTGTTGCAGCGCAGACTGTTTAATAGCCGGTTTGCATGTTCGATCATTTCAAGAGGTGCCAAAGTAAGGGAAATCTCATTTCATGATCGTTCACTGCATGTTGCCTAGCAACAATGAGTAATCAAACAAAAGGAGAGTTGATCATTTCTACGGCACACTTGACATTCATTTACCCCTGGTAAAAATAGGTAAAGAGCCTTAATTATTAGCAGTTAATTCATTTCTTTTAGTCCGGTGGCTAAATGCCAGACTGAGTTTTTTTTTTCTTTTCTTCAAATGTTTATTTGATTATTTGATATCAACGCGTGAAAAACGCACACATTTTTCCAGTTGCACAATTACTGACAGCCCTACTGTCGCTGGATCTCTTTGAGGTTCTCTCCTGTAACATTTCAAAGCATTGAAGAATAGAGAGAGTTTTTATTCTACAAATAAAATCACAGATGCAGATCTGCTTTTTAGCTGATACTGAAACAAAAAAAGAAATCTGATCATAAATCTAAATGGGAAATATACAGACATGGAGAAACCTGATCTACCCTACGACTCAATGCAATATAAAAACACCCTCTATTTTTAACAATATTTATAATAATCGAAACCAGAAGTTCCTCGCTGTCTGACACTAAATCAGACTAAACTTGTTTTGTTCTGCTAGATGTGACAAAATTATTTCTGTTTGCTCAGTACTGAAATATTAAGAGAGGTTTTTTTTTAAAATTACTTAAATTAAGCTATTTGCATATAAGTCCTCATTTAGTAGGGTTGCATTTAGACACTGCGACTTGGGTCAAACATCTCGGATATCTCATAATAGTTTGCTGGAATTTTGTCCCATTCCTCCTGAGGCCAACGTTTCAAAATCTCTTTGCAAAGAGACACTTCCACGTGATTTGAGAATTTCTGATCACTTTTGATTAGATTTATTAAAAAAGCGTTGAGGAAAACCAGATGAAAGTAAAACCACTGAAATAATTACTGATGCCTCTGTTGCTTAGGGGTAACCGCTCTGACGTTTTACCCTCCACTCCAGGTGACCATGTTCCTGTGCTGTGCCGCCATCTTGGCCATAATCCAGTACTGTAACTTCTGTCAGCTGAGTTTTTGGATGAGGTCCGTCTTCGCCACCATCACCGGACTCGCTCTGCTGCTGATGCTGTACAGTCCTGTTCACAGGTACGGTTACATCTCACCTGCACCTCCACTCGCTAAGTTATGTAGACATTATCAGCCATCACGTAGACAGGCTGTTGAGATTTTAAGAATTTATTCGTCTCTGATGCGATTTCAACAGAAATCAGCCAATTTGACCACAGAAGTTTGAATATCTCATTTTCACTACACTGAACCAAAGCATATATTTGACGTGTGTGTGTGTGTGTGTGTGTGTGTGTGTGTGTGTGTGTGTGTGTCTTGGTGTGTGACTGACTAGTCCTTTCTCCTCGCTGACATCATTCTCATCTCCTTTCAGCTCAAGTAATAACACCGTGCCGGTTCATGGGTGAGTGTTTCCATAGAAACAGAGCGGTTTGATCGAAGACTGACATTTGAGGGGGTCAACAGGAGCGACAGCTCTGTTCTGTATTTCTCATTACTACAGCTCTGTTTGGCTTTTGCTCATTTTTTTTTTGCTTTCATCTGCTCTTTATTGTGCTGCCTCTCTCTCTCTCTCTCTCTCTTTCTCTCTTTCTCTGTGCAGCAGTAGTAATGGCTGCTAAATGCCACTCGTGGTGAAAATAACTCATCCAGCTCAAACTGGCTTGAATTTTTGTGTTCGAGATTTAATTAATCGCAGTGTCTGGAGAGGAAAATGGCGTAGTTCTTCTTTTAAAGGAGCTCATTTCATTACACCTGCTGCTAGATCGCAACATTATTCCACACTAGAGGGAGATTGTAGCTGGTTAGTTACAGTCGTAAGATTCATAAGATTGTAGCGTTGTTTTTTGGGGGGGTTTTTTTGGGTTTTTTTTTTTAATCTGTAAAAGAACGATTTCTAAGAAGATGGTTTTCATCAACCTCATGAGATATGTTGCAAAGCACTTGTGTTTTCTTTGACTGTGCATTTTTTTAGCCTTGAATTCTGAAAAGCCTGTTTTATTATCACACGTCGAGTTCATTATTCAGATCCCGTTCAATGAATCTGAATATTATAAAAAACAGTCAGTTTATTTCAGGAACTTTATCGTTAAGTGAAACACGTCATATAAATTATTTACACACAGATGGATGCTTGAAACCTTTGTTTGTCTGTTAATTATGATTATTTTTCACTTAGTCATTGAAAACTAAGTGAAAAAGTAATTTAAAATTCTAATTTTAAATTAGAATTTTTGTATTAATTCTAATTTGTAATTAGAATTAATACAAAAAAATGAAATTGGGTATGTAGCCGTAATGAAAAGTATGTTTAATACCTGCTTAAAGGTTGTCAGTTTTGTAATGTGACAAATTACAGAAACCCTGAAAATAGTGAAAACAGTGGATCCCTCTTAGAGAAAGAAAGAAATATTATCGGGGTTCTCTTTGTTGTTTTTACCTCTTTAGTATTGATTTTTTTTTTATTTTGCATTTCATCAATTGTTGTCAGCATTTAGTTGTGAAATCTTTTGGTCAGTAAATATAAACGGTGTACTTTATGTTATGGATCTTGAAGGTAACATCCGTCTCTTCTGGTCCGGCCGCGCCGTTGGGTGCGTCCTCCTTTGCCGGTCTAATTTTCATCCCGTTTCCTCCAGAAACAGGCTGAACGACTCCGCCTCCAGCGAGTTGACCCCAGACACGTCGAGGCTCTCCGACTCCCTGGTCACGGAGGCCATCCTGGCCTTCTTCCTGCTTCTCCTTCTGGTCTGGTTCCTCAATCGTGAGTCCGAAGTCAGCTACCGCCTTCATTACCACGGCAACGTGGAGGCTGACAAGCACCGCTCCAAAATCCAGACGATGCGAGACCAGGCTGAGTGGCTGCTGGGCAACATCATCCCCATCCATGTGGCCGACCAGCTCAAGGTCTGCCTCGCTTGCTTGTTTAAATTGTTAAAGATAATGAGAAGAGGTGCTGTAACGATTTAAAGAGTGAGATTGTTTTAATTTGTTCTGTCCTCCCCCCCCCTCTTTTTTCTCTTTTGCTCAGGAGACCCAGAGCTACTCCAAGAACCACAACAGCGTGGGGGTGATCTTCGCTAGCATCGCCAACTTCAGCGAGTTCTACGAAGAGAGCTACGAGGGCGGGAAGGAGTGCTACCGCGTCCTGAACGAGCTGATCGGAGACTTCGATGAGCTCCTTCGCAAGCCCGAGTTCAGGAGCGTGGAGAAAATCAAGACCATCGGCTCCACCTACATGGCGGCGTCGGGGCTCAACGTCCAGCAGACGGGGGACGACGAAGACGAGTCGCCCCACGCGCACCTGAGGGCGCTTTTCGACTTTGCCCTGGAGATGATGGGCGTCCTGGACGACTTCAACAAGAACATGCTGGGCTTCGGTTTCAAGCTGCGCATCGGGTTCAACCACGGGCCCCTGACGGCGGGGGTGATCGGCACCACCAAGCTGCTCTACGACATCTGGGGGGACACGGTCAACATCGCCAGCCGGATGGACTCGACCGGCGTGGAGTGTCGGGTGCAGGTGAGCGAGGAGAGCCACACCGTGCTCAGCGCCATGGGCTTGGAGTTCGACTACAGGGGGACGGTCAATGTCAAGGGCAAAGGCCAAATGAGGACTTTTCTCTACCCGAAAAGCGGGGAGAGCTTTTGCCAGGACCAAACGGAGCAGGCAGCCGGAGTTGGACCGACGATATTAACTTCCAGTAAGACTTCCTCCTCTCTTCCCAATCAGTCCTCTCCGTCCCAAAGCACTGTAAGGGCTGCAGGAGCAAAATCCGAGCCCGACCCGGCGACGAGCGTAGAAGAGAGGGATGAAGGATACAGGGACTTAGCACACAACCCTGAGGAGTCCCGCGACAGACACTTCAGCAGCCTTGCACGCTCCGAGCTAGGCCCAGCTGCGCAGACGGATCCCACTCCTCTCACGCTTCAGGAGGAGGAAGAGGCGAACGAGCTGACGAAGCTCAACGAGGAGTTTTACGCTCGTCTCTGATCGTAGATCCCGCCATTCTTCCATCTTCTTGTCCCCCGCTTCCACCTCTTTAGGACCGATTACAGATGCCGGCAAGGACATCTCTTCCTTTCCTCCTTTGGCACAGAGGAAGCAGCGGACTGTTTTAACGCACACTGCGGCTTCGGCGGCTTGAAATTGGGGCCGGGAGGGCTGCCGCCACCGCCGCCGATCTTCTATGGGAGCGTTGCCCGAGCGGCTCTAACCGTGGATTTTGGAGCTGTGCTGAGCACAGCGGCTTGTCGCGATGAAAAAGCATGAAGAAGGAGGAAAAAGGAACACTTTTAAGGTGTTATGTCTTTTCTTAATATTTTTATTAAGTGCCTTCAGGACTAGAACAGTGAACGAACAAATATGAAAAGTGAACAAGAGTTGAACAACCCAGACTACAGAACGTGCTGTAGTCTCTTATTTCATCCTTTATTTTTTAATGCAAGTATTGTTTTTCTTCTTTTTTTATTTTTATTTTTTATAAATCATTACCTTTGTGCCATATCAATCGCTAAGGGAAAATCATTTTAGTTTTTATGTGAGTGCCAACGCTGTGTTATGGGCTTAGTGGGAAATTAGGGGAAAATTGAGGGAATTACACAAAGCAGTGTTAATATTACATATACTGCTTTGACATAAGGGCCTAAATACAGTATTCATTTATGCCCAGAGATTCACTTATAAGATGATATGCTGCAAAAGCAGGCTGCTTCGATGATTTAAAAAAAAATTTTTTTTAGCTTGTGTAGCAACTTGACGAACATTTTAAGCACAGTTCTTGCACAGTGTTTTTGTTTTATTTTTACCACTTGTATTTAGCAGTTTGTACAGCTTGATTGCTTCTTAAGAGACGTTGGGGAAAGATCTTACAGTAAAAAAAAGAAAAAATTAAAGAAGCACAAAAGCTTAGACACATAAGGGAAAATAGATCTGAACAAGATGTGTTTCTGAAGCAGGGACACCATCGGAGAACAGGAAGGCACTTCAAACACCCACAGTGCCTTGCAAAAGTATTCATGCATCTTGAGCTTTTTTTTTTTGTTGTTGTTGTTGCATTTTTGTCATTTTCCAGTTTCCTCAATGTATATAATTGGGATTTTATGCAATAGATCAATACGAATTAGTGTAAAATCAGTACAAATATCGTTGAGAATGATTGAATGAAATCTGAAAAGTGTGGCAGTCATTTGTTGTCAGCCCTCCCAAGTTAACCCCTCGTAGAACCAACTTTTTGGTGCAAGTTCCTTTACACGTCTAGAGACTTAAGTATTCTTCTTTCCAAAAACGACACAGGCTCAGTCCCACTGAGAGCTTTAGTGAAAAGAAAAGGCAATTCTAAGCTCCTGCGCTGATTTCAAGTCAAATTTTCACTTTATTTAGGTCATTAAGACATGAGCAAGCTTTGGCCCAAATCGTTCCTGTGCACCTCTGGCTCAGTTTCACGCTGAAAGGTGAACCTTCAGTCTTTGTGAACTCCTAACAAGTTTTTCTTCCAAGATTTGGAGCTGCTTACTCCATCCTGAAGAAAAACATCCCCACATTTTATTTTTTATTTCAGCCAGGAAGCATTCTGAATATAGACCAAAACGTTCAGATTTGAGTGTCCTTGGTGAAAACGTGAATTGCATCGGATTAGTTGTGTTGAATCGTTTTTTTTTTATATATATAATTTAGTAAGCGATTAATCATTAAATGGAGAATAGAGATTCAAAAAAAAGAAAAAGAAAACAACATAGTCAAAGCAGTAATTAAGCCAAAACTGTACAAAAGATATATACATTTTATACTTATGAGTTTAAAAAAAAACTTTATCAGTAAATATATTTTACCCAGAATTTCTCAAGTGACAAAGTGTTAGCTTTATTCTGCTCAAATCTCGTAAAATAAATAAATAAATAAATAAAATCTCGTATTAAGTGGATTTTTCTGTCCAATTATTGATTGGTTAATCCGAAAAAAACAATCAACAGTCTAACCCTACAACATATTGATTAAGTTAGGCTGAGCTTTTTCACATGTTGATGTTAGAAGTATTTTATTTAGCTTTGCTACAAATGATCAGTCACTAACAGAATGCTATCTTGTTGCATTTAAGGCAATAAAATGTTTATTTTCTTATTTAAAAAAAAGGAATTAAATTATTTATCTGTGTTTTTAATGTATTTCCAATATTGTTTGAAGTAAGCGTATATAGTTAAATAAAAACTCTGCAGAATTTGCCCATTCTCTGTGTCTGATTAAACATCAGGATAATTGATCAAATAATCAATTACCAAAATAATTGGTTAGCTGCAGGCCTATCCTCATCTTACTAAGATGAATGGATGCGCACACCTCTTTAATTCTCCACCAATCTGTGCTGGTCTGTCACATGAAATCCCTCGCTTCGCTTCAGCACATTGAGGTTTCTGCTTGTAACATGACAACATGTGAAAAAGCTCGATGACTATGAGGATACTTCTGGAACGTGCTGTCAAGTGGAACCATGAGCTGCTTTTTGAGGATGCAGTATACTCTCTTCCCCTCCTGGATTGAGAACGTGAAGGAGCAAATTCAAAAGCAAAGTTTTTTTTTAGTTTGTTTCACCTGGAAGCTTGTCTACAAGTGAGATGGGAGTTTAGAAATCAAATCAACTTTGGGGTGTTGTGTACCTTTAATCGGGAACGTGAGGAACAATCGCAGTCCACACGCGCCTGTTCTGTGTCCAGACACAGCTCATCTACAGTTCACTGTGTGTTAAACCTCTGAGTCAAACTGTGTGATGCTCCATTGGTCACCTTTACTGCTTGAAACAAAGGAACAACAACAAAAAAAAAAACTGAAATAACATGAATAGAATTTCCCTACTCTGGGACAACAAAGGAT
>NW_006800313.1:602262-605445 GCF_000485575.1 Poecilia formosa | reverse complement strand
CCAGCAATAAGCTAGCCAAACAGAACCAGCATTAATTAGCTATCCAATCAGAGCCACCGTTAATCAGCAAGCTGATCAGAAAAAGCATTAATCAGACAGCCAATCAGAGCTAGAATTAATCAGCTAGCCTATCAGAGCCAGAATGAATCAGCTAGTCAATCAGATCCAGCATTAATTAGCTAGCCAATCAGAGCTAGACTTCATTAACTAGCCAATCAGACGGAGCGTTAATCAGCTAGCCAGTCAGAAAAAAGAATTGGTTAGCCAATCAGGGTGAGCATTAATCAGCTAGCCAATCAGAGGCAGAATTAATCAGCTATCCAATCAGAGCTAGCATTAATAAGCTAGCATTCATAAAAAGCATTAATCCATTAGCCAATCAGAGCTAGCATTAATCAGCTAGTCAATCAGAGCGAACATTAGTCAGCTAGCTCATCAGTAAAAGCATTAATCAGGTAGCCAATCAGTGCCAGCAATAAGCTAGCCAAACAGAACAAGCATCAATTAGCTAGCCAATATGAAAAAAGAATTAATCAGCTACCAATCAGAGCGAACATTAATCAGCCAGCTCATGAGAAAAAGCATTAATCAGCTTGCCAATCAGAAAATCTGAAAAATCAGAAAACAGAATTAATCAGTTAGCCAATCAGAGCGAGCATTAATCTGCTAGCTCATAAGAAAAAGCATTAATCAGCTTGCCAATCAGTGCCAGCAATAAGCTAGCCAAACAGAACCAGCATTAATCAGCTAGCCAATCAGAAAACAGAATTAATCAGTTAGCCAATCAGAGCNGCCAATCAGTGCCAGCAATAAGCTAGCCAAACAGAACCAGCATTAATCAGCTAGCCAATCAGAAAACAGAATTAATCAGTTAGCCAATCAGAGCGAACATTAATCAGCTAGCTCATCAGAAAAAGCATTAATCAGCTAGCCAATCAGCACCAGCAATAAGCTAGCCAAACAGAACCAGCATTAAACATCTAGCCAATCTGAGGGAGAATTAATCAGCTAGCTAATCACAGCTGGATTTAATCAGCTAGAATTTCAGAGAAAACATTAATCAGCTAGCTCATCAGAAAAAGCATTAAATAGCTAGCCAATCTGAGCCAGCAATAAGCTAGCCCAACAGAACCAGCATTAATCTGCTAGCCAATATGAGGTCGAATTAATCAGCTAGCCAATTAGAGCTAGATTTAATCTGCTAGCCAAACAGAACCAGCATTAATCAGCTAGCCAATCAGAGTGAACATTAATCAGCTAGCCAATCAGTGCAAGCAATAAGCTAGCAAACAAGTGCCAGTATTAATCAGCTTGCCAATCAGAGGTAGAATTAATCAACTGGCCAATCAGAGCTAGCATTAATCTGCTAGCCAATCAGTGCAAGCAATAAGCTAGCAAAAGAGAACCAGTATTAAACAGCTAGCCAATCAGAGCCAGCATGAATCAGCTGGCTAATCAGAGCCAGCATGAATCCGCTAGCCAATCTGAGCCAGCAATAAGCTAGCCAAACAGATCCAGCATTAAACAGCTAGCCAATCTGAGGGAGAATAATCAGCTAGGTAATCACAGCTAGATTTAATCAGCTAGCCAATCATAGCGAACATTAATCAGCTAGCTCATCAGAAAAAGCATTAATCAGCTAGCCAATTAGAGCCAGCAATAAGCTAGCCAAACAGAACCAGCCTTAATCAGCTAGCCAATCAGAGAAAATAATTAATCAGCTAGCCATTCAGAGCCATTTATTTAACAATTTACATTATTTATATTTATTCATATAATTTATTGTCAGTTCATCTTTTTTAATTTGGCCAGATCACATAGTAGCATTTTTACCTAAATCTAAATATTAACAGTCAATCCAGGTGATCAGCAGAGATCAGTGATCAGCTTCATGGGTGATCGGTATCGGAATCGGCATCAGAAATCCTGATCTGTATCCTTATTAACGTGTTAATTAGTCGTTTCTGAAACAAGGGATCAGATCAGAGTCATGCACTTTGACCCCAGTGTTTGATATTTCTGCTCCAGATGTTTAGGGGTCAGTCAGGTTTCCAGTATGTCTCCCCATAATGATAAACTAACTGCTACATAGTTAGAATCAGTGGAGGATTGTAGAACTAGGAGGTGTAGAACTAGGAGGTGTAGAACTGTAGAACTAGGAGGTGTAGAACTGTAGAACTAGGTGTAGAACTAGGAGGTGTAGAACTGTAGAACAAGGTGTAGAACTAGGAGGTGTAGAACTGTAGAACAAGGTGTAGAACTAGGAGGTGTAGAACTGTAGAACTAGGAGGTGTAGAGCTGTAGAACTAGGAGGTGTAGAGCTGTAGAACTAGGTGTAGAACTAGGAGGTGTAGAACTGTAGAACAAGGAGGTGTAGAGGTGTAGAACTAGGAGGTGTAGAACTAGGAGGTGTAGAACTAGGAGGTGTAGAGCTGTAGAACTAGGAGGTGTAGAACTAGGAGGTGTAGAACTAGGAGGTGCAGAACTGTAGAACTAGGAGGTGTAGAACTGTAGAACTAGGAGGTGTAGAGCTGTAGAACTAGGAGGTGTAGAACTAGGAGGTGTAGAACTAGGAGGTGTAGAACTAGGAGTTGTAGAACTGTAGAACTAGGAGGTGTAGAACTGTAGAACTAGGAGGTGTAGAACTAGGAGGTGTAGAACTAGGAGGTGTAGAACTGTAGAACTAGGAGGTGTAGAACTAGGAGGTGTAGAACTGTAGAACTAGGAGGTGTAGAACTGTGGACCCAACCTGCTCACTGAGGGTCATCATCCATATTCACTCTAATCTCCTGGATCCGGATCGAAGGACCGATTTGTTCCGATTCAGATCGTAAGAATTGGGTTTGGATCACAAGGTGGTGATCGCAGAATGTTGATCGATTAAAAGCCTCATTGATCCTCAATCAAATGATGAGGTGATGATTTCCTGGTTCTTTAAAAGGCAGATTCTGGGTTTAGGTGGATGGATGTGGATCTACAAAGGATCAGATAAATAAAACTTACAATCCACCATGATCACCAATAATCATTTTCTAAGCTACAAACATGATAATCACATTAGTTGTCTTAATATAAGCCCTTATAGCTTCGCCATATTTTGAAAAAAAAAAAAACCTTCTAATTTCTCCAGCCTTATATTTCAGTTACTAATAAAGTTACAGTAAAAGAATCTAAACATAATAT
>NW_006800313.1:562237-571117 GCF_000485575.1 Poecilia formosa | reverse complement strand
GGCTCCAACGACTCGTCTCTCACCAGTCCTCCCAGTAGATCTCACTGGTTTATTGTTCCTAGTTGAATCTGGTCTTTTCCATCCAACCAGTGGATCCATTTTACTGTTTTTAGACCTGATTATAATGTGATGAGTTCAGAATCTGGATTTTGTCCTGTTAATGTCATTCATTAGTAAATAAGATTCTGTAGTTTTGTAGTTTTCTCCTGCATTGTTTCACTGTAATTTAGGTTTTTCACTACTTTAATCTTATTTTCTTCCGCATTTGAATGTTTCTATTTCTGTTTAAACAAGATTTCTAACTGAACGAGGCAGAAAATCTGAGCAGGTCGGTTAGTTTCTGTTTAGAGAAACTACGTTTCCCATCAGCCTTTGTGACTTCCTGCAGAGGCTCATGGGAACTGTAGTCAAAGTCCTGACTACAGCAGCATTTAAAACAGAAATACTGAAGGTTTTCTGACTTTCTTCTAGTTTTCTTTCGCTCTAAAATCTTTCTGAACTGTTAATATTTATTCAGATGAATCAAACTTTGATTGCTAACGTCGAAGAAGTCACGTGACTGTCTGTGAAAATAGAAACTGAAATTAACTTTTTTCCTTCTTCATATCAGCCTCCATGTTGAGTTCAGGATGGAAATAACGGTCTGACTTGTTAACAGAGGTAAGTGTTGCCGCTCCGGGTCCCTCCGTGTCTCTCTGGAGCCTTTCCAACTGATGAACCCACCGAGGCTTCCCGGGGCCTCGGCCACCTTGGTCTGGGTCGCTCGGCTCTCATGGGGTGGGTTCCCCGCAGCTGAAGACCGCAGTGAAGTTAGTTTCAAGTTGGATATAAGATAGTCGAGCTCCGCGGAGTAAGCGGCGTTTAGCTCATCATTGATCCGATTTATGAACGCTTATTTCGGCCAGCCGTTTTCTACCGCTCCCTCTTCAAGCTCTCGTTGGTTCACTTAGGGACCATCAACAAATTTCCTTGCTACCAACAGACACAACAAAGTGTTAATTCATGCTGTTCAGGGCCGTGCAGAGACCACTAAAGGGGCAGGTGCTCAAAAAAAAGGGGCTATTCCATTCTAGGACAGAATATTAAAGTCACTCAGCTTTCAGAGTTTAATTACAAAATTGTGAGATGTACAATCAAAGCTAAGGAAAATCTATTTATAGAACATACAACTATGCATATGCAAGATATTTTATTAGTAATTTCTTTCTGCAGATCTATTTCGTTAAAGGAAAGTATTGCAATATTCAAACCCGCAATTTAGCAAGATATGTAAATCAGAGCTAGACCACCAGACATATTTTGTCTTTACAGAATTACACTATTAAAATATAAACAAGGGCACAATGCAACCTTCTAGTGAACTGTAATCTATAAAAAAAGAGCTGCCTGTTTGCTACACTTGCAGTGGAAATAAAGATGGTCCATTCAGGAAAGCAGAGCTGCATCAAACTTTAACGTGGAACTGCAGAAAAAAGAAAGAAAAAACAAAAGAAAAAATTTAATGCATGTCACCATGAGAAAAGCCTACTGAGTTTAGCTTAAAAAACTTCTCATGACATCATGGGCAGGGCCCAAAATCGCAACAGTATATTTCTGATGGGTGCAAATAAAAGTTTATGTTTGGCAAATAACTTAAGTTCACGAGAAAAAAATGAGTTATTTAATTTAGAAAAAAGTTATTTAAACAAAACATTTTGTTTTTAGAAAAGAAATCATTACAATTCCAAAAGTTTTGATTACAATTTTTTTTACTTAACTGAGGTCAATTGAATAATTGGGGGAAAAAAATTTTTTTACGTCATACTCTGCAAACCAGACCATAAACTTATAGTCTGGGTTGAGTTTTTTCACCTTCATTAATGACACACTTTTATTACATACATTATATCTATCATGGTAATTCAGGGTGTTATTTAATTCTAAATGAATATCCTTGTTGGACTTTTATTTAAGTGCTATTCTCCTTCAAGATACATTTACCCAACGCTGGAATAAATGCCATGTACATTATGCAGCAAAGCAAGTTATGAGACATATGTCCATTATGGAGATGATCGGTTTTGGACGGGCGATGTGCCCCTATTGCATAAGTGATACTGAAGAATGACTGATATTAATTTTTTTTTTTTTAATTCACCAAAAACGGTTCTGTAATCTGGAACGTTCGCTACGTTGAGCTCCAGTTAGCCGCCTTATCTCACTACGCGAGGGGCAACTGCATCACGGGCAAAAGGTCAACGTTAATAAGGTTAGGGTGGGGCGGGGGGCTTATTATGTTGTACAAAAGAAAAAACACAAATAATTTTAGTACATGTTATTATGTGTCAGAAGAGGGCTTAGAAAATAATACAAAAAAGAAAAAAAACAAAACAAAACATTTGACCAAAAGGGCACTTGGGGGCAAGGAGCAAAAGGGGCAGGTGCTCAAGCCCCCCCAACCCCCTCTGCACATGCCTGATGCTGTTACACGAGACACATTATTCTCTATTAAATTTTTAAGTAATGTTCAATATTTTAAGTAATTTTAATATTAAATAATGTTTTCTTCAATATTTTCCAAGTCATGTGACATTGACTCAAAATCAGTGTGAAATTGTGCCTCATCTATACAGTCTGGAAGAACTCATTTTTATTCAATTATAGCCCTTTTATTTTTTAGCTATATTTTTAGTCAAAATTTAGTATTTAAATTTATTTCAGTCAACGAAGCTGAAGTTGGTTTCTGATTGCAGCTTCCTATTAAGGAAATGGCTAAAGGGCGAGTCCACCAAATGTTTTGTTACCTTCAGCATCTTTAATTTACTCTAGTTTTAAAACTACAACACATAGACTCTTTAAACCTGGACTAGATTACTGTTAACTAAATAGAATAGCTAAAACCAAGCTTGCGATTTGTGAAACATTTACCTGCCTTGTGAAACTTCAATAAAGGGCGATTTTGGCCCGTTTTTGCATCTGGACCACATTAAAATTGCTCCAATTCCAAAAATACAAAACCAAGAAGAGCATCAGCGTTCTTGCAGCAGGGACGCTCTCTGTGAATCCTCTGCTGCTTAACCTAAAAACCAGAACAAAAACTTTTGTAAACGAGTTTCCCTGTGTTGTAGTTCATCCATTTTCTCCACCCAGGTCTGTTTCCCAGTTTACCAGACCTCCCCTTCTGCTGGTTCCAGTAGAAATGGTGATCTGGTGTCAGAGGTGATCAGCCTCTCTGTTTGTTCTGAGAGGAAGATGATGATGATGATGATGGTATTGATCCTCCTGCTCGGTAAGATCGCCTTCCTCTCTGCTTCTCTGCCTCTCCAGTCTCTCTGGAAGCTGCTGATCAGCCTCAGAACTTCTTGGTTCTGGTCCGTTCTTCTCTCTAACGGACCCCTGGTGACCTCAGCTGGTCGTTGGTTCTGGATCAGAACCTGTGGTTCTGATTCCAGCTACTGGTCTCTCTCCAGTCCTCCCAGTACATCTCACTGGTTTTATTCTGGTCTCTTCCATCCAACCAGTGGCTCCACTTTGCCGTTTCCTGTCTGGATTTAATTTCTTCTGGGATTTCCCTTAGGTTGTCCTCTTGCTGGGCCTTTCTCTTTGGCTTTGTGCTGATCCACTTTCCCCCAGTAGATGTTAACACCAGTAGTCTTTTTCTACCTGGGATCCCACCTTTATTAATTGATCCATGGATGTGACTGTGCCCCTCAAACAGCCTGCTATTTTCGGGTTGCAATTGTTTAAAATCCTCCTCACAAGCTCTGCCTCACTGATGTCCGGCTTCCATCTTAGACACAGAGCTCGATACTCAAAGGCAAAGTCTCTCAGACATTGTTCTGGCAACTGGACCATGTCTCTTAACTTCTCTTCTACCTCTGAAAGGTAGTCTGGAGGTAAAAAAGCAGCACAAAAGGCGTTCTTAAATTCAAGCCAGTTGTGTATCTTGTTTTTAGCCATACTCCATTACTAATAATGCATGCGATTTCCTGCGATAGATGCACTTTATTTTCAAAAGAACACAACACTGGAACTGAAACTAAATAAACACTCCCCGACTGGGAGCTTAACGCTGAATGTGACAGGTAGCCAATCAGAAAGCGCGGATTCTCGGTTTTGAAAATGGCCCGACAACTTGCGTAATGTGCGCTGAACATTACACTAAGGAAATGAGGAAGGGAGGGTCAGTGCAGAGCACCGGAGCCGAGCCTTTTTTCATTCAGTGTCAACAGAAAGAAAAAAAAGGCAGGAAGAGACGATAAACCCGATAATTAAAATGAGGTCGATAGGTTTAAGTTATCGTGCGATTAATTGATTTATCGTTTATTACGACAGGCCTAAGTACAGCCAACAGTGACACTATGGAGGACCAAAACTGACGAAATAAAACCATAAATATTAAGTTTTTCTTTTTCCTTACACGAGTTTCCATCAAGTAATGTATGCATTTTCTTTTTCATTTCCCCATAACATGCATTTTTGTCAAGAAAAGTAAATATTTTGTTTTGTCTTTTCCTTATGCAAGCCCTAGTTCTTGTCATTGCCTCCTCTCCTGTTTTTACTTTTCCGTGTGCATAATTATGCTAATGAGGAGAGCTGCCTTCTATGTCTACTATTGGCCAATAGAGCTTTGGCACCAATGTCCCTGCGTCAGACATTGTGGGGCGTTTATGTGCAGTCACTCAGTGCCATCTTTACAGGCCACAGTCCAAAACAAACTTTATCCCGGTGGTTTTATTGTGTTACCGACTGCAGTGAAGTTAGTTTTGAGTTGGATATTGGATTTTCCAATGTCCCTCGAACAAGCGGCGTTTAGCTCAAGGTTGATCTGATTTATGAACGATAATTTCGGTCAGCCTCAGCTCCACTACTTTTGCATATTTGAGTTTGTCTTTGTTTTGGCACCTCAGCATTTCAATATGCACTCATTCAACACATCCAAGCATTTGCATTACACCACTGATACTGACATCCACTATCCATTGTTGTTTTTGTTGATAAATATTCCTTTTTATGCACTTTAACCCCTGCATGGTCTCCCGTTTTGTTATGACTTTGAGCCAGTCCTAACATACCACATCACTCCAATTTTACAGCAGCTTCACAGAATTCAATTTAAAATCCTGTTTCCTTTCAAGGCTGTTCATAACCTTTCCCCTTCTTATCCAGCTGATCTTCTGCATATCGCCACCCGTTCACATTCCCTTCGTTCTTCCTCTTCATCCTCAGTGAGCTTCTTGTCCGTCTCGGCACTTTGGGGAAAAGAGCCTTCTCTTACTGGAACGCTCTTCCTCCTGACATCTGTAATATTGACTCTCTTTTGACCTTCAGAGCTCAAAACTCATCTGTTCAAGTTCCTTCTCACTTAAATTTTTTAGCTATTTTGTGTCTTGTAGCCATTTCTTTACTGTTTAATTTGTGTCTTTGATGTTGTAAAGTGTCCTTGGGTGTTTTGAAAGGCACTGTCGAATTAAATGCATCATTATTAAAAAATCCTGTAATTTTGAAAGGCCTGTGGAAATGCCATGTTAGCATTTCCACAGGCCTTTCAAAATTGTAATGCAAGGTTTTCCTGTGAAACAGATCTCTTCCAGTTTCTATGGAGACTAATCCAACCTGGCAACGTATTGGAAAATACGTTGCCAGGTTCACAAATAATTTATTTAACTTTACAGTATTCACATTAAAGACTACCAAGACAAAATATTATTAAAAAAGAACTAAATTATTCTACTATACACTCAGCGCCTTGTGAAAGTATTCACCCCTTTGAACTTTTCAACCTTTTGCTGATTTTCAGGCTTCAAACATAAAGATATAAAATTGTTATTTTGTGAAGAATCAACAAGCCCAACCTACTTTGAGTTTTAGCATTGGACAACCGATCTGACTGGCTGAGCTTACCTTAAGCTCTCACGCTATTGGCTGAGGTTACCTTAAGCTCTCACGCTATTGGCTGAGGTTACCTTAAGCTCTCACGCTATTGGCTGAGGTTACCTGAAGCTCTCACGCTATTGGCTGAGGTTACCTGAAGCTCTCACGCTATTGGCTGAGGTTACCTGAAGCTCTCACTCTAATGGCTGCCAAACAGACTGAGAAAAACACATTAATGCTTTTTTAGAGTTTCAACTGTTTCTGTCCTTCAGTTTTTTAATGTTTATTTTAATACACATTTATCAGTTTTTTATGACATATTGCTTAATGTTAGTTACATGAACAGAAGAGTTCATGAAACTCATGAACAGATATCATTGCTGCCCAATAACAGTTCAGCATCACTGTTTAGCAGACAGACTGAAATCCTTCATCACTGGTGAATAATTGATCACTATTTCTACACACTAAACCCTCATCTTGTGTCCTCAGTTTCCCAGCATGCACTGGGCGGAGTGGTGGAGGTTAATGAGGGGACGGAGTCTGTCCTGCTGCCCTGCATTGACTCTGGTACTCCACCTGAAGACCCGTTACTCATCTGGACTCGCAGTGATCTCAGTCCTAACTCTGTCCACCTACGGAGAGAAAACGGTGACGATCTTAAAAACCAGAACCAGCGTTTCAGAGAACGGACCTCCATGAATCCTGACGCTCTGGATACTGGAAACTTCAGCCTGACTCTGAGGAAACCTGAGCAGGATGATGGAGGAAACTACAGCTGCAGCATCTCTGATGGAATAGAAGAACGGACAGTGAAACACATTCATCTGAAGGTCAAAGGTCAGTTAAACAAGCAGCACTCCCTATTTTAAAGTTCTGAAAAAGTTGAAAATCCGGCAGAAATTCTACACTAATCGACTCAGAAATACTTTGTAGAGAGTCAGTTGAAACGAAAGACGCCATGTTTACACATAGAAACTAAGCTCCGCGAGGCTTTGTTTGTGAGACATGTAGCCACGTGGGACTGTCGAGGTGCGTTTCTGGGCGGAGCTTGGAAAGATCCATGGCAATCAATCATCCAGGTTCAGGGCTGTGATGGAGGAAACAAGAGAGCGGGCATTTTGAAGTTGGGCAGTTTAACAGCTTTTATGCTGTTTAACACCTGGGAATAATTTGAGCTTTTGACGTTGTTTTTTTCGTGCTGCATGTTTTTGTAGTCACTGCGCTAAACGATGCCTCCAAACAGATTTCTATCTCAGGAACCATAAAAGGTTTGGATTTCATTCACCCACCGTTTCTATCAGAAGGAAAGGGGAACGTTTCTGTCCTTTTCACATTTTAGTTTTTACATCAGTTTTTTTTTTTTTTTACATTGCATGGGATATATTACTGTAACCAGCATGCTAGTGGTAGCCTAGATGCTATCATTAGTATTTTAGCTAGTTTCAGCTAATTTTAACTTTTACCTGGGTTTTTCACACTGCATTTCTTACCTTTCTGCGAGTCTTCAGCAGGCGGCTTCAAATGCTTTTGCCATTTTCACCAAAAGCTTTCAGCATTTACACTTTCATAGGAAATGCACACTTTCTAGTTTGTTTGTGTTTCTCATCTCCAGCCTCCACAGAACCAAAAGGTTTTGTAGATCTGCTACGTATAGATCAAACCCTCTGATGCATCAATAACTGTCACATGAACCTCTGATGGATCAAAGTTTATGATGTTGATTATTAAATAAATGATTTTTATCCTGCAGACAGAAACTGAATGACATCAATCCAGAATAGTGATCCAAACTGTTTCTGCTCATTTTGTTCTTTATTTCCTCTCAGTTGGTCAGCAGGAGGTCGAGGTCATTGAAGGGTCAGGTTCTGTCGTCCTGCCCTGCAGAACATCAGCTGACCTTCCTGAGGGGACGTCAGTGGAGTGGACCCGGCCAGAACCAGAATTCATGATGGTTCACTCAAGCAGCAACCAAAGAAACCAGGATGGTTTTTACAGCTGTCGAACAGAAATGAGCAAAGACTTCCTGAGGACCGGAGACGTCAGCCTGACCCTGAGGAACCCCAGAGACGGAGACGGTGGACGCTACGTCTGCACCGTCCACAGAGACCAGGACGTCCTGAGAGACACTGTGGTTCTGAAATATGTACAGAAAGGTCAGAGCATCAGGTTAGACCTGCTGATAAAGGTCAAAGGTCAGAGTGAGGTCAATGTTTCTCTGTTTTTCCACAGAACCGTTTCCATCCTCGGCCACAGCTCTGCTGGTTCTGCTGGTTCTGGTTCTCATCATCTCTGCGGGCGTTTTCTATCATTTTAAAGATTATTTCCTGCCAGGTGAGTCTGAATGTTTCTGACACAGAATGTTAGAGATCTTGTGACCTGTCCTGGGGGTCAGAGGTCAACTGTTCCTCTTGTCATATCAATCAATCAATCAATCAAATTTTATTTGTATAGCACATTTCAGCAGCAAGGCATTTCAAAGTGCTTTATATAATTAAAATAAAAACAGCATGTGACATTGAATAAACAGTGAGAAAGAGAAAGACATTTTGAAAAAGATTAAAAAAGACAAAAACATTAAAACCCGAACCCCCTTTTAGGACTTCAGTTAAATGTTGTTTAACTGGGACTTTAGTTAAACGTCATTTAACAAGGATTCTCACACCCCTAGATATAGATTCGTTGAACTGGGACATTTTCCGGGGGGGGAAGTTCAGATCTTTCAGTTCATTCATGTTCAGATCAAATGCAGTGAAGTTATAAACCAGAACCAGCAGCGTCTCTCTGCTCTCTGGATCTTTTCTGATCTCTGGTTCTTGGTGACTGTTGGACTCCAGACGACTGAACTACAAACTGAAAGCTGGACGTCCAGAACCAGGAAGGAGGATCCATATGAGAGCAGATAGATCGCCATGACAACACAGTCTGACCTCTGACCCTCTCTGGAGCAGCTTTAGCTTTTTAATCCTCAGAATATTCAGCAACAGGTTTTATTCCAGATTCAGTTTTATGGATAAAATATTTTAT
>NW_006800313.1:560532-562033 GCF_000485575.1 Poecilia formosa | reverse complement strand
CAACACCTGACTGAGTTCATGAAGCTGCTCTAGTCCAGATTATTAGAACATTTCAGCAGAGAGGGAGGTCAAAGGTCATAAAATAATAAAAACATAATACAGTCACCAGTTATGAAACAAACATTTGGTCAAATATAATCATCATTAAATATGTTGATCAAGAGAGGGAGGGGGAAAGAAGGAGGGGAACCAGTCATTCTGTCCCCAGTCGATGTTTTATCACTTTGTATTGGAATATTTGTTTTTGATAAGCGGAGGGCTCCATCCTAGTCAGACATCCTTGAGCCTGTTCTTCTGAAGCGATGGTCACATTGTTGTTCTTGTTGATAAAATAAAAAATGTTTGCAGTGAGCAGCTTTATTCCATGTTTAAGATTGCATCCGCATCTTCCAAAGAGGTGAAAGCGCTGCCAATAGATCCAGAGGTTGTCGATGAAGTTCACTGAGCTGGCAGAACAGGTTTTAATCAGCCATGTGTTTATCATGCCCAGCCTGGAATGTTTTTCGTCTCCCCATTGAGGTAATGGAATTTTACCACTGAGAAATAACTTCATTTTTAATTTTCCCCTTGTGTCCAGAAGAATATTAAAGTCCTTTTTTAGAATCTCCGATTTTTGCTTTGCCAGATCGTTAGCTCCAACATGCACAACTAAAGTCTCCATGTTTGGCTGATCAGTGGTTAGAGAGAGCACTTTGAGTCAAATCAGATACAGTGTCACCAGGAAAAGAAACCACTCTGGTTTTCTTGGGATTGCAAACATGACTGATTCCATTTACTGTCTCATCTCCAACAATAAGCACTCTTGGCATACCTTTCATTTTCCTGGTGGTCACTTTGTCTTTCGGAGCTTTGGGGGGTGAATGTGTTTGTTTAGCCTTATTGTTGGTGTTTGAAGGTGGGTTTTCTCTCAGAGGCTCATGCTGATGTGCAGAAAATCTGTTTTTCAGTGGGATTCCCACGGAGTTGGAATGTTTTGAGGCTTGGGCTGGTCGCTTTGTCCTTGGGAGCGGGGTCGGTGGATCCGTTTTGGTTCCAGCTGCTTGTTTGCTATTCTTTGGCAGAGCAGGAGTTGGAGTTGAAGGTGGGTTTCGGCTCAGAGCCGGCCACCCTGCCTCATTGTTGATGTATGAAGCTGAGGTTTCTCCCAGAGGCTCAGGCTGGGGTGCAGAAAATCTGTTTTTCAGTGGGATTCCCACAGAGTCGGGATGTTTTGAGGTTCGGGCTGGTTGCTTTGTTTTTGGTAGCGGGGTCGGTGGAGCCGTTATGGTTGCAGCTGCTTGTTTTGGCGGAGCAGGTGTTGAAGTTGAAGGTTGGTCTAGGCTCAGAGCCGGCCAGGGTGATTCGTCCAGGTGCAGGGTTCTCCCTGTTTTTATCGGATCCGCAGTGCAAGACTCCCGTTTCGGCTTGGCATCCTGAGCGTTCCAGGGTGAGCTGCTTGGTACATGGCGCACAACCTCTCCGTTGATTTGAGGAAGAGTTGTCTCATTTTGACAGGTAGAGT
>NW_006800313.1:556296-559928 GCF_000485575.1 Poecilia formosa | reverse complement strand
AGATCATTCACACACCTGCTATAAACTAATTGCATCTGTCAGTGCTGTTTACATTATATACATGTATAATAATATAGGATACATTTATTGGCCAACTGATTTATCGACCAGTTGATTTCTGGGCACCAATTTCCTTAATTTTGGGGGATCGTGATTGGCTGATATCTACATGTGAAGCCCCTTTCATCTCCTAATCTAATGTTCGTCACCAAAGGTTTAAAGATCAGTCTCTGTTCTCTTCTGCTCAAGAGAGAGTCTGAGTGTGACTGACAGACTGACCCAACAGGTCAGGTCTGCATGTTTACAGTTAACAATATTCACCCCACTGTTGCAACTCAGTGACTTTCTTGCTATATTAGTGACATTTCAGACAAAAAAAAATCATATCGGCCAAAATCAAAATCAGCTGGTCAGGCTTTTTCAAGGTCAGTAACCGGGGATCGGCCAGAAAACTGCAATCAGTGCAGCCCTACACACATATTCATGACATTCTTTGATGAAATAAATTTCTCTTAAGCGTTACTCCAATAGCTAAAAATTTAATTTATACCAGGTGAGTTTTTCTCTCCTGAGAATGTGGACCGGCACCGGTACTGGACTGATTCTGAGCCTTCAAAATGATTTTAACAGAAGTTTCACATAATTTAGAAGTTGATGTAAAAATAATGTTTGTTTTAGCCACAAAAATGCTTATATTCAGCAGCAAACAACATATCCCCAACTACAGCATAGAGCAGCTCATCGATGTAGCAGCTATGTAGCCTGACGTAAAAACATTTTACTAGACAATGTCAGACATTGAGACGTTTTAATTGTTGTTATCAAACGTTATTAAAAACGGCGTTTTGAAGCCAAAAATACCTCAGCAATATCTTGCCAAGTAGGAGAATCAACTCATTTAAAGTTTAAACTCAGTGTCACATAAATACAAAGACCCTAGCATAAATGTTTGTCAGTTGAACTGGACCGTTCAAGCTAATTTTCTATTAGCAGCTTTACAAATCATTACATTACCAGGCACATTAAAACAAACCTTTATCTTGGCTTTTTTCTATTCTTCCTCTTTCTTCTCCCTCCCTGAACGATAAGTCCTTTTTTGAGACAATGTTTTGCTAACTTAACTTCTGACCGGAGCTTTGGACGTTTGGATGCTCATTGCAGGGCAGCTCATGATACCGGCGAAGCGTGCGGTACCTACCGCGGCCACAAGGGGCCATATAATATATTTTTTGTAATCCATAAAATAATGATTTCTTCACACATTATCAAATATATATTATTGTAAAAACAAATCAATTATAGTGAAATTGTGTGTTTTTGACATTATAATGACATAGAAATTATAAAAAAAAAAAAAAAATCTGCTCCACTGGGGGAACCCCTTGGTGGTCTCAGGGCCCTAAGTGGCTGCTTAGTTTGCTTATGCCTTGGGCCGGCCCTGCATCCCCCTCATACTGCCTTGGTGATGAAACTCTGCTGGAGGATTTTCTCTCTGACTTGAACGTCTCAGTTATAAGGAAACATTTCCACCAGAAAAACCTTCATGGTCTCTGACCTGATGGGTCCATAGAGGTCCAGGAGGAACGATGGAGACAATATCAGCTGATCATCACCTGCTCCACTTCTCTCTCATCAGAGGTGCTGTATGTCCATCTGTCTGTCCAATTCATCTTGTCCTCTGTTGTCTCTCAGCTCCACTGGAGGTGAATTCAGGGGAGAAGTTTGTCCTGCTGCCCNTTGGAGATCTGGACAGTCACCCAGCTAAAGGACGGGAGGTGGTGATTATAGGTGGTGATCGCAGGATGTTCATGAGTCTGTGATCCTCAAGCAACAAGGTGATGATTTCCTGGTTCTTTAATCGGCAGATTCAGGGTTTAGGTGGATGGATGTGGTTATATGTGTTGATTCTACAAAGGAACAGCTAAATAAAACTTACAATACACCATGAACACCAATAATCATTTTGTAAGCTACAAACATATTATAATCACATTACTTGTCTTTTAAGCCTTACTATTGGGCCCAAAGGCCTTATAACTTTGCTATATTTGGAAAATAAAATAAAACTAACTTCTCATTTCTCCAGCCTTATATTTCAGTTTGTAATAAAGTAAAACAGAACAATTAAACATAATATAATTCACCATTTTAAAGAAAAACTCAGCTTCCTCTGGGGAAAATGAGCAAACAGAAAATGTCTAAAGTAATAAAATACACACATTATTCTTCTTAAACACAAATAGACTGTATCTTACCAGTCTGATGGACACACTCTCTCATACATGCCACATAAATTACCTACAAACAACTTCTGCCGATCTGCACTGATTCCCGAACATTATTTCACACCTGAACAAAACTTTGCTCACAAAATGTCTGCGCCCCCTAGTGGTGAAGCTAGAAACTACAATTCAGTCCTGTCTTCAGAACAGTTGTATCCCACTAGGGCCGGCCCAAGCCTCCATGGGGCCCTAAGCAAAATGTGGTTTTGGGGCCCTCTAGTTCTGCTAACAGTGTGGACTGGCTTCAATCAGCAGTCCGATTATTAGATCATTCACACACCTGCTATAAACTAATTGCATCTCTGTCAGTGCTGTTTACATTATATACATGTATAATAATATAGGATACATTTATTGGCCAACTGATTTATCGGCCAGTCAATTTCTGGGCACCAATTTCCTTAATTTTGGGGGATCGTGATTGGCTGATATCTACATGTGAAGCCCCTTTCATCTCCTAATGTAATGTTCGCCATCAAAGGTTTAAAGATCAGTCTCTGTTCTCTTCTGCTCAAGAGAGAGTCTGAGTGTGACTGACAGACCGACCCAACGGGTCAGGTCTGCATGTGTACAGTTAACAATATTCACCCCACTGTTGCAACTCAGCGACTTTCTTGCTATATTAGTGACATTTCAGACAAAAAAAAATCATATCAGCCAAAATCAAAATCAGCTGGTCAAGCTTTTTCAAGATCAGTAACCGGGGATCGGCCAGAAAACTGCAATCGATGTAGCCCTACACACATATTCATGACATTCTTTGATTAAATAAATTTCTCTTAAGCGTTACTCCAATAGCTAAAAATTTAATTTATACCAGGTGAGTTTTTCTCTCCTGAGAATGTGGACCGGCACCGGTACTGGACTGATTCTGAGCCTTCAAAATGATTTTAACAGAAGTTTCACATAATTTAGAAGTTGATGTAAAAATAATGTTTGTTTTAGCCACAAAAATGCTTATATTCAGCAGCAAACAACATATCCCCAACTACAGCATAGAGCAGCTCATCGATGTAGCAGCTATGTAGCCTGACGTAAAAACATTTTACTAGACAATGTCAGACACTGAGACGTTTTAATTGTTGTTATCAAACGTTATTAAAAACGGCGTTTTGAAGCCAAAAATACCTCAGCAATATCTTGCCAAGTAGGAGAATCAACTCATTTAAAGTTTAAACTGAGTGTCACATAAATACAAAGACCCTAGCATAAATGTTTGTCAGTTGAACTGGACCGTTCAAGCTAATTTTCTATTAGCAGCTTTACAAATCATTACATTACCAGGCACATTAAAACAAACCTTTATCTTGGCTTTTTTCTATTCTTCCTCTTTCTTCTCCCTCCCTGAAC
>NW_006800313.1:547899-552751 GCF_000485575.1 Poecilia formosa | reverse complement strand
CAGAAGCATCAACATCTTCTACTGTCTGATGGAGATGAACGACGTCTCATTTTATCAGGAGATACAATGGCTGCTGGATTCAGGGAAGAAACTCTCAGTGTCTGACTGTTCAGCTCTGGCCTTCATGCTGCAGATGTCAGAGGTTCTGGATGAGTTGGACCTGGAGAAGTACAACACATCATCAGATTGGGGACGACGGAGACTGGTTCCGGCTGTGAGGAACTGCAGAAAGGCTCGGTGAGTCCAGATGTTTTCATTGTGTGAATGCTGATTCAGCACTATTGTCCTCCTGTTTCTTCTTCTTTCTTCAAGTTGATTCTGGATGTTTTTGGCCTTTAACCACTTCCTTCATCCTCTGGACTATTTTGTTTTTTACTTTATTCTTTGTTTTTCCGCAGTTTTAGAAATATAAATACATTAAACATTCAGATTCACACTAACAGAAACTGGAGAGCATCCAGTTGGACAAAGATAATTAAATAATAACAAATAGTAAAACCCAATGTGAGTTAATTACATTGATCATACATTTGGTTCATATGGATGTTTCATTTCTTCCAATATATTTTTTATCATCATCAAGTCTTAATGACAGTCTCTCCACTGAATGAATTTCCTTAATTTTTCCTTCCAGTTCAAAGATGATGGTGGTTCCACATCTAGCCACTTGTGAGTTATAGCTTTTCTTTGTGCTGCTAGTAATATTAATATTAGATATCAGTCTTCTTCAGTAAACTACCTAAGTAGACCTCAGTAAAATCACAGGTTAAATTTAAGTCCATCATATATTGATTTCCTTTATCACCTTCGACCAGTAGGGGGCGATCGAAATACATTCCAAAGACATAAAATGTTCACCAGACACATTCCCACAGTTCCTCCAACATTTTGTCTTTTCAGGGTCGTTACATAATTTACCCCTAATATTTGAGGAAACAAAAAACTCACCAGGTTTTTCCAATAAAATTCCTGGACTTGAGCTGAGAATCACAGAAATGCGAATATTTAACCAAACATCATCAGTTATTGTTATTTTTGAATTCTTTTAAATTTAATGTATGTTGTGTTGAATTTTATTTGTAAACATGAATATAGTCTGGATATTATTTTTTGGGACATTTTCCATTAAATGACTCTAAAAGGATTTTAATTAGATCCGTCTCCTCCTCCTCCAAAAACTTTATATTTTTATTGTAATGGTGTCTCAGCAGGAAGAAAATAAAAAAGTTCAATTTTTTTCAATTTAGTTTTCTTGAAGTTGTTAAACTTTTTAATACATTGTTTTTTATAATCTTCCAGTAACTTGTTATAACATTTTCTCACCACTGTGTGAATCTGATCTTTACTTACAGGGAGGAAATCTCTATGATAATCAGTCATCATAAAATCTGAACACTTTCAGTTTTTCTTGCTTTTAATGTTTTCTGCCATGTGTCCAATGGTACTTTTATCAGGTCTGCATCTATATGTCTTTTAATAAGACACTGATCTCACAGTAGGACAAATCTGTCTTTCCATTTAGCTTCACATGTTGGGTCAAACCAACCGATTATCAGTCTAATCTGTGTTGATCTATGATAATATAATAATATACTTTAAAAAAAAAAAAGGTTTTATTGGCTCTAGTGCCCTTTATTTGATAGTTAATTGACAGGAAAGTTGGTAATGAGAGATGGGGAAAGACATGCGGCAAACGTTGCCAGGCCGGGAATTGAACCTGCAACAGCCACGTCGAGGACTAAGGCATAAGGGACATGGACACATGTAAGGACTAAGGACACATGGGTTGTGCTTAACCCCTGTGCCACCACAGCACACCATAATATACATTTAATATAATATTACCTTAATGCCCTAATAATCTTCTAAATATTTTAAAGCTCATCCATCCTTTACTTTTAAAAGTTTTAGTGTCTGGAAATTTACTCTGTTTTTGTTTAGCTCAGATAAAATGAGTGATTATTCTGTCCCAATCATTGAATTGTTTGGCAGGTTCCTGTCAAAAAGCCTGAAATAAATAATCCTTGGTAAAAGGATCATCTTTATTATATCTGACTATGTAGATTTATGGGTAATAATGACCAATGCTGTAGATCTGCTCTAATCTCTGATATCAGTGGATGTAACTGCATCCAAAAAGGTTGAATCTACTTTATAGATTTATTATGTCAATTAAATCTGGGCATTTTCTGAATCCTTAGTGATTATTGATAGTTAATGATTGAACCTGTTTTCTGTAGATTTAATTTATACCATATTAAGAGCTGAATGTCCTGAGTAAAGAGAGGAGATCAGGTTGACTGGTTCCGGGTCAGTTAGCGTTAGCAGCTTGTCGTTAGCAGCTGTAGAGAATAAAATCATTAATTTCTGGCTTGTTATATTCTCTTGTGCTCCCGGATTCAATGATTCCATGTGTGGAAACAAAACCACACAGAGATGACAGTCAACACTCCACGTCATACATTTTCAGAGTTTATTCTAACATTTAAAAGTATAAAATCACATCAACAACACATACACTTCATACAGACTAAAACAGGCATTCATTTACCTGAGACAAATGGAAAAGAAGAAGACAGAAAGAAAAGCAAAGGCGTCTTTGGAGAGTTGCAAGAGTAAATCTTGATTTGTTACTCCTGTGTACAAACTTTTATAGTAAAGGTGTATTCTTGTCTTTAATTTATTCAAATAAGGCATATCTTTGCTCATCCAACCAGGAGCTGTCTCNTGCATTCTTCCAATCAGGTGATTGGTGGTGATCAATAGTGATGATTGACTGATCAGAAGGTCAATTTGATGTAATAAGTGAGGAAGAGGAAGCAGATCAGGAGGACAAGATCCAGGACAGACAGGGACCTGAAGAAGCAGCTGGAGGCTTTGACTAGGACAGTGCCCCCTGCTGGAGACACTAATTAGTGTTCAGAACCACCAGATGGGTCAGAACCATCGGAACTGAAGTTCCTGCAGCCCGGAAGCAACAAACATGTTGTGAATGAGGATGCAGGTGGACATGGATTTTATTTTTATTTAAAAATAAGTTTTTCCAACATTTTGAAATTTAGTCTTATTCTTCTTTGATAAAAATTCTCCAGCTACAGAAAACGGCTGCTCACTCGGCCCAGATGAGGCTGGAGAGCAATGAGACTGTAAAGAAAAGAGGAAGAGGCTTTGATAGATGGTATTTGGTTGTTCCAGTAACTCAGAGGATCCAGAGTCTTGGTCTTATCGCCTCTGGCAGGAATCGCTGCTCCTCCTGGACATCAGGAGGAACTTTTGGTCTGAGAAAGAAAGACTCATAATAAAACTTGTAATCCCATGTAGATAAAGTCAAACAAGACTCAAACTATACTGACAATAAAACATGTCAAAAGTTGTTAAACTTATGACAATATTCACATGTATGATGTATTTCATTGTTATACAACTGAGATACTCATTTTGACAGACAAAAGCATAGAATATGTTGGACGGGCTTTGATCAGAAGCAAAACTTTGAGTCATAAACAAAAACGTAGAATAGCAAGAAAAGATTTCCGACATGTGCAAATAAGTCTGTTTTGCAAATAATTTTTTCACTTCATGAGACAAAAATGTGTGATTTTAATTTTTTTAAAAGTTTTTTTTTTTAAGCAAAACTCAGTAGGCTTTTCTCATGGTTACATGCATTAACAATTCAATTTTTGCTTTTATTTATTTATTTTATTTATTTATTTTCGTTTTTCTGCAGTTCCACGTTAAAGTTTGATGCAGCTCTGCTTTCCTGAATGGACCGTCTTCATCTCCACTGCAAGTGTAGCAAACAGGCAGCTCTGTTTTATAGATTACAGTTCACTAAAAGGCTGCATTGTGCCCTTGTTTATATTTTAATAGTGTAATTCTGTAAAGACATAATATGTCTGGTGGTCTAGCTCTGATTTACATGTCCTGCTAAATTGCGGGTTTGAATATGGCAATACTTTCTTTTAACAAAATAGACCTGCAGAAAGAAATGACTAATAAAATATCTTACATATGCATAGTTGTATGTCCTATCTAAAGATTTTCCTTAGCTTTGATTATATATCTCACAATTTTGTAATTTATCATTGTTTATTAAACTCTGAAAGCTGAGAGGCTTTGTTAATATTCTGTCCTAGAATGCGGTTAGATGAGCCCTTTTTTTGTTGAGCACCTGCCCCTTTAGTGGTCTCTGCACGGCCCTGCTGTATCGTAAAAGATGAAGAATTATTTTGTCAAATGCATTTGACAGATTGACAGATTCACTTCCTTCACACAGTTTGGCGCTTTAATGTCATTTCGAAACAGTTCCTGTATCGGTCATGTGATTTGCTGAAACCAATATGCACACCGACACGGGTTTTGGTCTACGGGCTTAATGCAGGCGCCGACGCATCCGTGTTGCCGGAGCCATCATTAGTGACTCCTTAATGTCACTTTATATTTCAATATAAAGTGACATTAAGGAGTTGGCTAGAATTTTAATGTTCCATCTACATGTTCTCAAATTGACAACCAAATAACTGTTACCTGGTCAAAGCATCATGTAGTGATTTTGCTTTTTCTCCATTAATGGATCTTTGCAAACTCTGTGCAGGATGTCATCGTGAATCTTCAGTTTTTCCCATTTTTAGGTTTTTTAGCCTTTAGAGCTGACCCAAGTCTGTTTCGTCTTGATCGTCGTCTCCCTCAGATGATGAATGGGTGACTTGGGATTGGACAGCATCATTTCTCTGTTAAGAAGCTCTTGAAGTAAAAAAGCAGGCAGAGGTTCTTCACCTGGCTGGACTGACTGCTCCAAATCCTGGACCAGCATGAAACCATGAATCTCTGCTTTGGACCTTCATCCCAATAT
>NW_006800313.1:538657-547224 GCF_000485575.1 Poecilia formosa | reverse complement strand
AATGGCCTCCATTGGCTTTCAGCAGCTTTAAGAAGAACCCAAGGCCATTCATGAATAAACTGAGTGGTTCTGATCCAGTTACCAAGTCGGGTCTCCAGCTGATAATCAGAACCAGCAGCCAAACCCTTCAGTCTATGTAGGTTATTGTTCTATGAGCAGCAGCCTGATGAGCTGAGCTGTTATAGAGCAACGAATGAAGGAGAGAATCTGAACGCTGGCATTTCAATCAGCAAACACTGAACACATGAAGAAGAAACACACAGCTTCTCTTTAAATCACAATTTATTAACACAGCAGCCCAACTTTACAGTTAAATTACTGCATCAATAAAGTCTGATGGTCACTAAACTGGGAACTTTAAACTGAAACTACAAATAATCAGCAGAAAACAGAATAAATATCAATCAGGCTGCTCAGAGAGGGAGAGAGAGGCTAAGCTAGCTGAAGCTACACTAGCTAAGGGTATGTTTGAGTCCTACTGACCCAGACTGAGACCATCTAGAGCAGGGCTGTTCAACTGGAGGCACTTGGACCACTTCTGGCCCACAGGCGGCTTCCGTCCGGCCCTCTGATGAGTTTACTAGAGCAAAATATAATCTGAGAAAATGTTCATGAGACAGAACTAGTTAAAGTTCAACATTTTAAATGAATAAAAAAAACATTAGATTCTGTTTTTTATTTAAATTGAATTTTGTTTAAAATTAAAATACAATAAAACAACAGAATAACTTCTAAATCTGAAATAAAATCAAAAGTTGTCAGAGCGGCCATCTTGTCTTATAGATGATCTTTGCTGGGAGGTCAGTTGTATCAGCCAATCATCATTCAGTATTCCTGACATCAAAGAACTCTGCTCTGTGATTGGAGGATTGTAGCTTTAGTCTTTAACAGCATCAGATCAGTTTAATAAATTTACTGTGTTTTTATTATTTATTTGTTCAGATTTCAGTTTTAACTGCATCCTGTTGGCTTCAGTTAATCTTTTATTCTTTATTCAGATTGGAGAACTGCAGTTGGTCAGAGACCAGCTGGACGTCTCTGTTATCAGCACTGCAGTCCAACCCGACCCATCTGACAAAACTGGACCTGAGCGACACCAACCTGGAAGATTCTGCAGTGATGGAGCTCTGTGGTTTTCTACAGACTGAAGGCTGCAGGCTACAACAATTAAAGTAAGAAACCAAGTTTTAGTGTGAAGATAATAAAATGTGAAGCAGATTAATGACAGAAACTAAAGAGGAAACGACAATAAAAAAAGAAAATCTAAAACTGATCAAAGAAACTAAAGAGAAAAACACAAAGAACAAAATTAAAAAATAAACTAAACTAAATACAAAGGAACACACTGATGTGGAAAGACATTTTGAGCAATAATTAATACAGGAGACTGAACAGAATATGGGAAGAACTGAGATTTTATTGTTTCAAATACAAGGTCAAATAATGTTGGTTTGTTGAAACCAAAACTAAAACTGTAATAAACTTTACAGACCATAATAGTAATCATGGATTCATTACTTGTTTATTTTTCAATGAGATTTTATTTTATATCTTTATTTTTAATGTTATTTTTCATGTCAATGTTAATTCCATGAGGATGTTAATTGACACTTTAATTGAACTCATATTGATTTGNACTCCTGTGTACAAACTTTTATAGTAAAGGTGTATTCTTGTCTTTAATTTATTCAAATAAGGCATATCTTTGCTCATCCAACCAGGAGCTGTCTCTGACCCTCTTAAAAGTTAAAAACTCCCTGCAATTTGTTTTCAAGATCAAACACCTGTTGTCTCCTTTATCTAAACAAAGTGGAAGCAGAGCTTCTCCTCCACTGCCTGAACTCCTGCTGTCTTATGGCTTTTCACAGATCAGTGTGAAAGCTGGAACTTCTCCTGATTGTTTCCCACACAGACAAAGGGCAGATCAAATGATCTTAACAATCTGCTGTAACTACAGATAACATAAAGGTCAATAGGGCAGGATAAGTTATTAATCTGAAAACTATAATTAGGCTATTTCAATCAAGACATGTTAACAACTAGGAGAGATTACAAATTAGATTGTGTTTTACAGATATTCTATGTTGCATTTAGTTTTACCCCAGCTGATTAAATCTTATCAAGATGGTCAAAAGGTTAAACTCACACAAACTGATAATCTGATTATTACAGACAAATCTTTAATAAATAAAGATATTTCCAACACACTGAATTGTCAAGAAAACCTGAGATCATCCCACTTCCCCATGCTGGAGATTTTAGTTTAACGGTAACAATAAATAGCTACCTTTAAAGTTAATAACACAAGTAACATCTAGAGAAAACGGTAGAGTCAAACTTCAATAAAATCAATCAGGTTGTGTTGTTTTTGCAGACTTTGCTTTAATTCTACTTTTTTCTATTTAATCATAAGAAATCATAGTTAGACAGAGAGAGAGAGTCAGACAGAAATAGCAGGCTTCCTGGAAGAAGAGGAAGTAAGTTTCCAGCTGGAAGATTTATAAAAATAGTTTAAACTAGTCCTTATTTCAAAGCATGAAAGTTTAAAGAATGAAATCTAAACATTTTTAGTAATTGAATAAGAAACAAAGTAAAATACTTATATTAATATTGTTTTACTTGTAAAAATACTTACACTTACACTTGTGGGAATACTTACAACTAAAACAAGTAACGTTGGTTACGTATTTCCTATTGGCTTCGCCCTTTAAGGATATCCTAGTGGGTTTATCCCTCGCGCACAGCGCAGCACTGAAAAAAGCTTAGTCCACGCCCACCTACAAGGTGGGCCCCATCCCGGTCTGTATAAATAACGGTCAGACCGGACAAACGGCTCCCCCTTCTTCTTCAGCCATTCAGGAACCAGTGAGGCCCACAGCTTAAAGGGCTGCACCTATACTCATAGAATCTAGGGTTACAAAACGTAACCAACGTTCTATTTCGTATAAGCTTCGCCCTTTAAGGGTATCGCTAGTCGGTTAACGGCGAAGCAGGATGTAGTCTATGCCTCATGGTGGTCCATCCAGACCACCACCATGCTGCATATAACAAAAAACAGTCTCATCCTGGAGTGCGTAATTACGCAGTCCTGGCCTCCCATACAGCAGAAGACCAGAGAGAATAACATCTGGTCAGAAAGGTTGAGACAAACAGACCTGCTGCTGTGAACAGGAACAACGAACGTTACGAACTGTAACAGTGTAATGATGAACAGAACAGGTAACTTATTATACAGCACTTTGAACAACCATGTTGTTCTCAAATGCTTTGTAAATAAACATGACAAAAATAATCTTTCTGTCAGAACTCTGAGGACAGAATGGGTCATAGAGAACGTGGAAACATCACACAGGTAAAACCGAATAAATGAGCACGGAGATGACCAGGAAGCAGCCGTGCAAATGTCCTCCACTGACATTCCTCCACGGAGAACTGTGGAGGATGAAATCTCCGGTGGAGTGAGCCAGACACGTGCAGGGGGGGGCTAGGGGAGCTTGAGCACCTACCCCTATTGCTCCTTGCCCCCAATTGCCCTTTTGGTCAATTTTTTTTTGCATTATTATTTCCCAAGCCCTCTTCTGACACATATGTACTAAAATTATTAGTTTTTTTGTTGGTTTTTTTTTGTATAGCATAATAAGCACCTTGTTACCTTTGACCTTTTGCCCGTGACGCATGACGCAGTTGCCTCTCGCGCAGTGAGATAAGGCGGCTAACTGGAGTGCAACGTAGTGAACGTTCCAGATTACAGAACAGTTTTTGGTGAATTAAAAAAAAGTTTTTGGTGATGTTATGGAAATTTCATTATCAAAGAATGAGAAGCTGTTTCAATAATAAGAGAAAAATTAATCGTTGTCTTTAAGTTTCTTTATTCGAAGGCAAAAGCGTTCGAAGACCGTTCTCACTGAGCACAGTCAGGAGAAGAGCCCTGAACAACACAGATCACATCGTTATATAGTCACAGCAAGGCAAAACCCACCCAAAGTCTGATCTTATCTCTACTACCAGATGGACCACAGAGACAATCCTGACCCCGACCTCATGAACTATCCCTCACCTCTTGGAGGGGACGATTTCATGGCAGGAAAGAGAACTGATAAGCATTTCAGGAGTAACTTCTAATTCTTCTTTGTCAGTCATGGGTTCAGGTCAAACAAGGGTACAGCCACATTTCACATGCCAGTCCTTTGAAATAATCACCAGATCAAGCATTTTACCCAAGATGTCTTCAGGTCTCTTCTGCTATCACAGCTGTGGAAACATCTAAACATTATCTGCAAACTTATTTAATGGACAAACACATCTTACAGAAATACAAAAACAAAGCAGATATAATCCGTAAATAAAAGAGAAAAAGTATCATTCCTTCAAAAATGAAACAAGACGGAAAAAGAAATTTTCTATTACAGTGAATAAAGTGGAGTAGACTTGCTACTTGTCAGATGATGGAAAACGTTGACCGTTGTATCGTTTCTGCCTCAGCACGAAGTAGCAGTTTAAGCAGAGAGGTAATGAAATACAACAGACACTGACAGGCCTCTGCGTCTGCCTTTCTCTGAAGAACTACTGAGCGGGAGGAGACAACCAGGTGAGGAAAACCTGTTCTTATATATCGATTCAGTATTTTTATCATGCAGACATGAGACTGTTGTTGTTGTGCTATTAGCTAGCTGCTAGCTAACGACTTTGCTAGTAAAGCAGGATAACTGAAAAGCTTCTTCCCTGTATCGTTAATGATATCAGTCATTCTTCAGTATTGCTTATGCAATAGAGGCACATCGCCCGTCCAAAACCTGTCATCTCCATAATGGACATATCTCTTCTAATCTGCTTTGCTGCGTTATGTACATTGCATTTATTCTGGCATTAGGCAAATGTATCTTGAAGGAGAATAACACTTAAATAAAAGACCAACAAGGATATTCATTTAGAATTAAAAATAACTCACTCTGAATTACCATGATAGATATAATGTATGTAATAAAAGTGTCATTACTGAAGGGGAAAAAACCTCAATCCAGACTTTAAATAAGTTCAGGGTCTGGTTTGCAGAGTATAAAGTTTAATTTTTTTCACAATTATTCAATGGAAAAAAACTAACCTCAGTTAAGTAAAATAAAATTGTAATCAAAACTTTTGGAATTGTAATTATTTCTTTTTTTAAAACAAGGTTTTGTTTAAAAAAATGTTTTAAATTAAATAACTCATTTTTGTCTCGTGAACTTAAAAAGTTATTTGCCAAACATAAACTTTTATTTGCACACATCAGAAATGTTTTGTTGTGATTTTAGGTCCTGCCCCCCATGTCATGTAAGAATAACAAGCAAAACTTTGAGTCAAAGATTTCTGACAAGTGCAAATAAGTTTGTTTTGATAATTTTTTTTATAATTTTTTCACTTCATGAGACAAAAATGTGATTTTAATTTTAAAAAGTTTTTTAAGCTAAACTCAGTAGGCTTTTCTCATGGTGACATGCATTAATTAAATTTTTTCTTTCTTTTTTTCTGCAGTTCCACATTAAGGTTTGATGCAGCTCTGCTTTGCTGAATGGACCATCTTCATCTCCACTGCAAGTGTAGCAAACAGGCAGCTTTTTTATAGATTACAGTTCACTAAAAGGTTGCATTGTGCCCTTGTTTATATTTTTAATAGTGTAATTCTGTAAAGACAAAATATGTCTGGTCCAGCTCTGATTTACATATCTTGCTAAATTGTGGGTTTGAATATTGCAATACTTTCCTATAACAAGATAGACCTGCAGAAAGAAATTGCTAATAAAATATCTTACATATGCATAGTTGTATGTTCTATGTAGAGATTTTCCTTAGCTTTGATTATATATCTCACAATTTTGTAATTTATAATTGTTCATTAAATTCTGAAAGCTGAGTGGCTTTGTTAATACTCTGTCCTAGAATGCGGTTAGATGTGCCCTTTTTTTTTGAGCACCTGCCCCTTTAGTGGTCTCTGCACGGCGCTGGAGTGAGCTCTCAGATTCTCTCCAATCCAGAAGAAGTGTTGACCTGTGAGATGGCCTCACACATGCAGTGAGAAAGACGCTGGGCGTACAGAGGACGCCCCACTGAGGTATCTCTGTAATGCACGAACAGACGCTGAGCAACGCAGTGCAGACATGCGCACCACATAAGAGAGCGCCTGCATGGGGCAGAGAAGATGAGATGCAGCTTCTGTCTCAGAGTTATGAGGAAGGGGATAAGAACCATCCATCCATCCATCCATCCATTTTCTGCCGCTTATCCAGGGTCGGGTCGCGGGAGCAGCAGCTTCCTCCTCCAGAGGAGCTGGAAGAAGTGGCTGGGGAGAGGGAAGTCTGGGCCTCCCTTCTGAAGCTGCTGCCCCCGCGACCCGACCCCGGGATAAGAACCCTCCAAAGATATCTCCCTTGGTCTGAACAAGCTTGTGATGCTTTGAGGAATAAAAACGGGATTGGGACGCAGCACAGCTGAGCTGCCATCGGCTCGTATTCCGAGACAAAAAGGAGCAACAGAGAGTAGAAAAATCGCTCACTTTCTTTGCAGAGATAAGGGCCAACAGCAGAGTAGTTTTAAGACAGGATGTTGGGGACATGGAAGTATGCGTCTTTTAAATCTATAGAGGTGAACCAGACGTTCTGGTGAACGTTTTCACCTGTCTGAACCTGTCTGATTGTTAGCATGTGGAATGGCCTCTCTATGATCGAGTTCAAGTACACCACGCTGCAGCAAACGGAAAGGGACGGGGACGGACCACTGTCGGTCTCATACCTTATTTGGAAATGGGACCATTGCAATCTGAAAGTGAAGAGGGCGCTATTTCCTATACTTCCGTTTTTATTTTCTTTTGAAATCTGATATTTTTTCACCTTTAGGAAGGAATTTCACTCTCAGAATGTATTTGAACTTCTCTCTTTTATTTACATCACGGCAACCCACAGTTTTTAGCAATTTTGTAGCTAAATCTGCTCCTTTGTCGCATCTTTTTGGGCCTGCTACTGCCTCTAGTGGCGTGGAGGTGGTAACACAGCTAATATAATTACATTACAAAATCAGAATACCACAATGTCTTTATTGTTTACTGTTAATTCTGGCATTACTGGCTTTATAAAACAAAATATTTTTTTCATTTTCTTAAGGATATAGAGCTAATTAAATGACAAACGATACTTTCATACATTATAAATAATATCTATATATTTCCATCAATTATAGGAGGAACAAAAGAAATAAGGAAACATGAAAAACATGATCAAATACAATAAAAATACCATTTCCAATGTACATGTAAGAAATTTTATTGAGCAAATGTCAATAACAAACAAATGAATTGGGTACAGAATAATAACAAGCCAGGTAGTTACAACCAGGGTTGTTAAACAGATTTAAGCAAAAATGTATTTTTTTGTTTTTACAGTGCCATGTATATTATTGAGACTTTTTGTTGTAGAGTCATATATATATATATATATATAGTTTCATCTTTATATATATATATAAATAAGATGAAACTATTTAATCTATCAAAGAGGAAATTTTCCTTTAACTCTAAAACGATAAATCATATTCATGAATGCAGTTAAGTGTTGAGTAGTAGAGAAAGTGTTGTCATTATTTTCCGTATGTTGTATTTCTAGAGGTTTTAGTTTTATAGTGAGATCTTTAAAACATTTTTCTCTTTCTTTTGAGACGACCAGATAATTAACTTTCCTCTCTTCTCAGTCTTTGTGTCATCCCATAAAATACAGGGAGAAATATCCTCTGTGTTGTTAAATAATATAAACTTTGAGTTCTTTTTCTGAAAACTGTCAAATTTAATTTAACTTAATATATTATTGTTCAGCCTCCACAGGGTTTCTCTGTGATCATCACCCAAGTGGAGTCATAAACCAACAGCATTATCAGTTTGTCTCTCATCTCTGTCACATTTTATCATTCTGGTTATAAATATTTGATATAAATATTCTTATCTTGAATTCATATGATGAGAAAAATAATGTGTAATATTTATCCTGAGGGTTCGATAACCTCCATCCACCAACCCTGATTCTTTAAACATTATTTAATTGTTTATTGCTTTTCTCTGAGAGTTTTTCATTTTTCTGGAATCCAGAAAATGATTTTAGTGAATATTCCAGTTTTCTCCTCACATCAATATCTGATATCTTGTGTCTAAAATGTTCCCAATAAGTAATTTATTACCTTCTAAATATTCAATAAAGTGATTTCTCTATGACTGATGCAGTAAATGATTCCCAGCCTCTTCTAGTTACTGGAGAACTTTCACTGCTTCACCATGAAAAATGGACTCAAACGGTCTGGTTCTGGTTCTGTCCATCATGATCCAGATCATCACTACAGTAGATCAGACTGACTGTTGGGCTGAGAGTTTATCAGTCTGTCTCATCTGAATGTCTACAGACATATTAATGAGGATCATCATGTCTGACCAATCATGGGCCACCTGGACCAGGTTCTGACCTGGTTCAGACCTGAAGGAGCAGCAGGACCGGTTCTGCTGCTGCTCTGCAGGACGACCAGAACAATCTGCAGCTTTTAGCTGAATCAGGTTG
>NW_006800313.1:535101-537322 GCF_000485575.1 Poecilia formosa | reverse complement strand
TTATAAATGCTTAGATGTGAACTATATAATGACGGAAATATGTGTACCCCCCCCCCCACCGGCCTGCACTGCTGAGCTTTTGTTTTGTTATTGTTGTTATTAAACAAAAATTAATAAACATATCTACAAAAAAAAAGAAGTGACTGATTGTAGAAAAGCAAATCTAGATTAACTGAATGACAGTGAGGTTTGCAGCAGCAGCAGGTTCCTCACTTTGTCCTGAAGCTGTGGTTCTGTTGGGCCGGGTCAGAGAGGAACCGTCCTCTTCAGTCTGACAGCTGCCAGTCGGTTGGAGCCTCGTCTCTGTGATGAAGCTTCATCAGGTCACGTCTCCTTAGGAAATAATGGCCTCCATTGGCTTTCAGCAGCTTTAAGAAGAACCCAAGGCCATTAATGAATAAACTGAGTGGTTCTGATCCAGTTATCAAGTCGGGTCTCCAGCTGATGATCAGAACCAGCAGCCAAACCCTTCAGTCTATGTAGGTTATTGTTCTATGAGCAGCAGCCTGGATGAGCTGAGCTGTTATAGAGCAACGAATGAAGGAGAGAATCTGAGCGTTGGCGTTTCAATCAGCAAACACTGAACACATGAAGAAGAAACACACACAGCTTCTCTTTAATCACAATTTATTAACACAACAGCCCAACTTTACAGTTAAATTACTGCATCAATAAAGTCTGATGGTCACTAAACTGGGAACTTTAAATTGAAACTACAAATAATCGGCAGAAAACCGAATAAATATCAATCGGGCTGCTCAGAGAGGGAGAGAGAGGCTAAGCTAGCTGAAGCTACACTAGCTAAGGGTATGTTTGAGTCCTACTGACCCAGACTGGGACCATCTAGAGCAGGGCTGTTGAACTGGAGGCACTCGGACCACTTCTGGCCCACAGGCGGCTTCCGTCCGGCCCTCTGATGAGTTCACTAGAGCAAAATATAATCTGAGAAAATGTTCATGAGACAGAACTAGTTAAAGTTCAACATTTTAAATGAATAAAAAAACATTAGATTCTTTTTTATTTAAATTGAATTTTGTTTAAAATAAAAATACAATAAAAACAACAGAATAACTTCTAAATCTGAAATAAAATCAAAAGTTTTCAGAGTGGCCATCTTGTCTTATAGATGATCTGTGCTGGGAGGTCAGTTGTATCAGCCAATCATCATTCAGTATTCCTGACATCAAAGAACTCTGCTCCGTGATTGGAGGATTGTAGCTTTAGTCTTTAACATCATCAGATCAGTTTAATAAATTTACTGTATTTTTATTATTTATTTGTTCATATTTCAGTTTTAACTGCATCCTGTTGGCTTCAGTTAATCTTTTATCCTTTATTCAGATTGGAGAACTGCAGTTGGTCAGAGACCAGCTGGACGTCTCTGTTAACAGCACTGCAGTCCAACCCGACCCATCTGACAAAACTGGACCTGAGCGACACCAACCTGGAAGAATCTGCAGTGATGGAGCTCTGTGGTTTTCTACAGACCGAAGGCTGCAGACTAGAACAATTAAAGTAAGAAACCAAGTTTTAGTGTGAAGATAATAAAATGTGAANATGATCCAGATTGATTTCATTAGAACTGAATTTATTTCTTCTCTCATCACAGACTTGGTGGCTGTTTGATCCAAAAGGCTGAATGTGAAGTTTTGGCTTCAGCTCTGAAGTCCAACCCAGATCTGACTGAACTGGAAATAAGTCAGATCAACATAAATAGAGGTGGAGACTCTGATCTGAAGAATGTGTCTGAGATCCTGGAGAGTTCAGTCAGTAAAGTGAAGAAACTGGGGTTTGTTTTCTCCATTTATACCATAAAATTGATATTTTAATCCTTAGTTTAATTAATAATTGAATTGTAATATTTTAAGACAACCTGTTTAAATGTCAGATAAAACCTCAAAAACGTTTTACCTTATAAATGAATTATTTTCTTATTTCAGACTTTGAGATCATTGAACTTTGTTTTTCAGTTTTTAAAATGTTTCTGACTGATGAACAAAATGAGTAAAATAATTCAAATGAAGTTAATTAACAATGGAGATGTTTCAGTTTGGTTGGTAAAGATTCAGATTGTTTTATTTCTGATTCTCATCTTTACATGAAGAAGGAAATTTTTTCCTCCAGCGGAGCCACAAACACTGACCAGTTCAAATCATAATTAATGAAACATCTAAGAAGTGACTGATTGTAGAAAAGCAGATCTAGACTAGCTGAATGACAG
>NW_006800313.1:531164-534943 GCF_000485575.1 Poecilia formosa | reverse complement strand
TTTTTATTATTTATTTGTTCATATTTCAGTTTTAACTGCATCCTGTTGGCTTCAGCTCATCTTTTATCCTTTATTCAGATTGTGGAGCTCCAGTTTGTTAGAGACCAGCTGGACGTCTCTGTTCTCGGCTCTGAAGTCCAACCCGACCCATCTGACAAAACTGGAGCTGAGCTACACCAACCTGGGAGATTCTGGAGTGAAGGAGCTCTGTGGTTTTCTACAGACTGAAGGCTGCAGACTGGAGACATTGAGGTTTATAATTATATAATTATTGGTATTTCTGTGAATAATTATAAATAATTGATCATAAATCAAAGTTCATATCTTCTGTTCTAATAAATATTTTCTGACTTTGTTCCTGGACTTTGTTCCTGGACTTGGATCCAGAGTTTAATTTAGTCCCTAAATTAAACTCTAAGCAGAGAGTTTAATTTAGAGGTCAGCAGAGTTCTGCTGACCTCTAAGCAGGTCAGCAGGACTCTGACCTGCTGACCTGAGGTCAGAACAGGACAGCATTTGGACCCCCAGTGTGTAGAAATCCCCCTCATGTCAAGCAGGTCAAAGGTCATTCAATTCTGTCTAGAAAAGTGAATTCCTGGAATCTGACAGGAACAAATCAATAATCAATGATTGATGCTTCAACACTTTGATCAGAACCTGGAATGATTTTACTGACTAAAATCCTGCAACACAACATGACCCAGTACCAGGTTCTGGTTCTGAAGTCAGCAGCAGCTTGTTGGCTTTAATATTCATGAGAACCTGCATCCTGTTGGCTTCAGCTCATCTTTTATTCTTTATTCAGGTTGAAGCACTGCAGTTTGTCAAAGATCAGCTGTGATTTTGTGGCCTCAGCTCTGAAGTCCAACAGCCTCCATCTGACATATCTGGAACTGGGAGACAACAACCTGAAGGATTCAGATGTTCAGCAGCTGAATCATTTTGTAAAGACTTTACTGTAAGTAAATGTTTGTAGTGAGTCCAGCTGCTGTCAGCATATTGAACTAAACCCAGTTAGCATCAAAGCAAAGATCCAGTGTTTCCAGTAAAGCTGGAGCTTCTCAGTGGGAGGAGAATGGTTCAGGCTTCCTGATTGGACACAGACACAGCAAACAGCCAATCAGGTGAACCTGATCAGCTGATCAGGTTTATCTTGGTCACAGCTCTGAGATCAGTCTGACTGCTGCCTGGAAACCATCTACTGGATGTGCTGCGTCACTGACTGCTGCTGGAGANGATGGAGCTCTGTGGTTTTCTACAGACCGAAGGCTGCAGACTAGAACAATTAAAGTAAGAAACCAAGTTTTAGTGTGAAGATAATAAAATGTGAACCAGATTAATGACAGAAACTAAAGAGGAAACAACAATAAACCAAGAAAATCTAAAACTGATCAAAGAAACTAAAGAGAAAAACACAAAGAACAAAATGCAAAAATAAACTAAACTAAATACAAAGGAACACACTGATGTGGAAAGACATTTTCAGCAATAATTAATACAGGAGACTGAACAGAATATGGCAAGAACTGAGATTTTATTGTTTTAAATACAAGGTAAAATAATATTGTTGGTTTGTTGAAACCAAAACTAAAACTGTAATAAACTTTACAGACCATAATAGTAATCATGGATTCATCACTTCTTTATTTTTCAATGAGATTTTATTTTATATCTTTATTTTTAATGTTATTTTTCATGTCAATGTTAATTCCATGAGGATGTTAATTGACACTTTAATTGAACTCATATTGATTTGATTCAGAACCATATTTGTTCTTTGTCATTTTTGATCAGTGAAACTATTGATCTATAAATCAATAGACACGTTTATATAAAATATCATCCATGTTTCTGTCCCATATTTATATGTCATTAACATGATTTGGCTCTGATGTTTTCCACTTAAACTCTGGTTTACACAGTAATACCATGTGGTGAAGTTTAATAGCTGACACTCTGACGTCCTGTTTTCCTGAAGGCAGCACGGAGCTGCAGCTCCAGAATCTGACACTGAAGAGAAGAAGAGTTATGACTGATATATTTGCATTATCCATGTTAATGTTGCAGCTTTTTGATAATAATTTAAACTGGTTTAGTTTTACATCTTTTATCTGGTCAGTTTTTACAGGACTGAGTTACTAACATATCAAAAAATAGAGCAGAACATAAAAAATGATTAAACCATCAGTTTGAATTGAAATGTTTAGTCTGTTCTGATTGGCTGCTGCTGAGCTTACATCATTTATACACCATTACAATTATTTGGTCTAATCATGACAATGTCATGACAACATGACAATGTTTTTTAGATTTTTGAAGAAAAATACTGAAACAACAACAATCATAACGATAATTATAACAGTAATAAAATAATATTCAGAGCAGGTAGCCTACATCTGTTTTGATGGGCAGTAAGGATTGGTGGCAATATTGACAAAAATGATATCATTAAATATTTTTAAATAGCCAAACTAATTTTGACCAACAAACCTCAGTGACATCAGAGACCAAGTTAAATAACATACTGAAATACACAAAAGAAACAAACTGCTGATTCATCAGAATATTCATTTAACAAGATGTTAAAAAGTTTTTTCCCTCTCATGTTTATCTAAGAGCTCAAACATTATGTACCAAACTAAGAGTCTGTTTTCATATAAAAGGAAATCTTCCTTTTCAAAATACTCAACACTAAAATATCACATAAAATAACTTCAAAAAGTAAAAGCTTGAAATAATCAGAAACTTTGTTCATTTTCATTTCTTCAGTTTATCACTAACATCTTCCTTGAAGACGTCTGTGATATCAGCCAGATGTCATGACTGATAACTGCACTTATCTCTTCTGCTGGTCCACATTTTTGCCACCACAGTTCTTCCTTCCACTCAATTTTCCCTGAATATTTTTGGATGCAGCTCTCTGAACAACCAGCTTCTTGACATTTCCAGGCCTTCGTCCTTATTGTCCATGTCTGTCTTTTGGACGTCAGTCCAGCCAGCAGTCGTCCCCATGATTGGATCCTATTGACCCAGACTGAGACCATCTAGAGCAGGGCTGTTGGCGCTTGGACCACTTCTGGCCCAACGGCGGCTTCCGTCTGGCCCTCTGATGAATTCATTAGAGCAAAATATAATCTGAGAAAATGTTCATGAGACAGAACTAATTAAAGTTCAACATTTTAATGATTAAAAAACATTAGATTCTGTATTATATTTAAATTGAATTTTGTTTAAAATTAAAATACAATAAAAACAACAGAATAACTTCTAAATCTGAAATAAAATCAAAAGTTCTCAGAATGGCCTTCCTGTTTTATAGATGATCTGTGCTGGGAGGTCAGTTGTATCAGCCAATCATCATTCAGTATTCCTGACATCAAAAACTCTACTCCGTGATTGGAGGATTGTAGCTTTAGTCTTTAACAGCATCAGATCAGTTTAATAAATTTACTGTATTTTTATTATTTATTTGTTCATATTTCAGTTTTAACTGCATCCTGTTGGCTTCAGCTCATCTTTTATCCTTTATTCAGATTGGAGAACTGCAGTTTGTCAGAGACCAGCTGGACGTCTCTGTTCTCAGCTCTGAAGTCCAACCCGACCCATCTGACAGAACTGGACCTGAGCAGAACCAACCTGGAAGATTCTGTAGTGATGGAGCTCTGTGATTTTCTACAGACTGAAGGCTGCAGGCTACAACAATTAAAGTAAGAAACCAAGTTTTAGTGTGGAGATAATAAAATGTGAAGCAGATTAATGACAGAAACTAAAGAGGAAAC
>NW_006800313.1:528493-530090 GCF_000485575.1 Poecilia formosa | reverse complement strand
AGACTGATCAGTCTGTGATTCAGTCAAAACGTTTTGTAACTTTGTAAACGTTGGTTCCTATCAGCATCTTCAGCTGATTCTGTAAATCATTTTATAATTAATATAAATCAGATTTTGAACTTCCGGTTGGACTGCAAGATGGAGTAGACGCTTTTTCTGAAGCTCCCACCTCTAACATTACTACTTTACTAATTTTCACTTTGTGTTTGTTAAGCTATTTTTAACAATATTGCTGCATTGGAACGGCGTCCAGTAAGTCAGACGATGACCAGGAGAACAAGAAAAGACGAGGAGAACATCACGGCTGTGCTAACGGCTACGCTCGCTGACCACAGAAAATCTCTCTCGTCTTCGGGGAAGATACGTTGAAAAAGGCTCCAGAGCTGGATCGAGCACACCGGGTACTAACGGCAAAACCGGGGCCAGGTGGTGTTGAGAAAATAAATTTAAAATAAGCTAGTTTTAAAACTTAACATGTCTTGATTCAAATGGCCTAAATTGTGGTTTTAAATCAGTAACTTATTCTGGCCTATTGACCTTTATTTTACTTGTAGTTACAGCAGATGGTTTGCTAGGATCGTTTAAACTGCCTTTTGTCTGTGAGAAAACAATACAGTGGAAGTTCTGGCTTTTCACACTCATCTGTGAGAGGCCGTAAACACGGCAGGGGTTTTAGGCTTCAGAGACAGGGTCAGAGATAGCTCCTGGTTGGAGGAGCAAAGGTACGCCTTATTTGAATAAATTAAATACAAGAGGATAAAACTTTCTACACAGAACTAACACATTAGATTTTGCGCTTGCAACTTCTCCAAAGACGTCTTTGCCTTTTCTTTTTATCTTTTTGTCTCAGGTAAATGAATGTATGTCTCCGTTGTTCTGCAGTTTTGTTGTTGATTCATAAATTGTTTCTGGATTAAACTCTGTAATTCTGTGACGTCAACACGCATTGTTGTTCTCCTTGTGGCTACACGTGGCCTGCCGAGAGGACCTGGGATCCAGAGGAAGAAAGAGAGCCAACTGTTTTCTAAAGTTAACTATTTAGATATTATTTCTTCCTTAACAGTGGGAAGCCCAGAGCCGTAATCGTGTGTTTCCACAACTATCAGATCAGAGAGCTCGTTACACGCAAAGCCAGAGAGTTACGAGGTAAACTGAAGTACAAGGGTTCTCCGTTTCACATTTTTGAAGATTACTGTCCGGAGGTTTTACAGCAGCGCTCTGCCTACCGCGGGATCTTGAAAGAACTATATGATCGGGGACTCAAGCCTGCATTGAGCTATCCGGCCAAACTATTCATCATGACTGAGAATGGAAGTCGAAGGTTCCTGGCTTCTCCTGATGACACCAAACGCTATATCGACTCTCTTCATCCGCCCAGCCCTAGCCCTCCAGTGGAGTAATTATTAGTTGGATCCAAGCGGTTTATTTGTGGCATTAATCGGGCCACCTGCAGAATTCAGACTGTTCTTTATAGCTTGTTTAATGCGAAGCCTTCTCAAGGATTTCTTTACTTTCTGTACAATTAAAACTAGCCTGGAACTTGATTATTTTCTTACAGACTGGACTAGATGACCATGATAATATTCTACTACTCATT
>NW_006800313.1:520140-528298 GCF_000485575.1 Poecilia formosa | reverse complement strand
TTTATTCTTTATTCAGGTTGAGGTTCTGCAGTTTGTCAAAGATCAGCTGTGATTTTCTGGCCTCAGCTCTGAAGTCCAACAGCCTCCATCTGCCAGAACTGGACCTGAGAGACAACAACCTGAAGGATTCAGATGTTCAGCAGCTGAATCGTTTTGTAAAGACTTTACTGTAAGTAAATGTTTGTAGTGAGTCCAGCTGCTGTCAGCATATTGAACTAAACCCAGTTAGCATCAAAGCAAAGCTCCAGTGTTCCCAGTAAAGCTGCAGCTTCTCAGTGGGAGGAGAATGGTTCAGGCTTCCTGATTGGACACAGAGACAGCAATCAGCCAATCAGGTGAACCTGATCAGCTGATCAGGTTTATCTTGGTCACAGCTCTGAGATCAGTCTGACTGCTGCCTGGAAACCATCTACTGGATGTGCTGCGTCACTGACTGCTGCTGGAGAGGCTGGAAACACTCACTGATCTGATCTCTCTTTCCTTCTTCTCTCTGCAGGTTCTGATCTCTGTAAAGTAGAGAACGGTCTTTGTGTCCTGCTGATCCTCAGAGGTTGAAGCTGCAGCAGTTTGAGTCTAAAGAGGCTCTGACTGGATCCTGATAATGACCTCTGACCTCAAAGATTTTCCTCCTGTGTATTTTCTCATGTCTGTCATTTAGTGTCTGATATTGTTTGTCTCTTTGGATTAATAAAGATCCGATTCAAACTGGGCTCCATTTAGAGGCTTCATCTGAACTGGATTCAACTGGAAAGTTGATCTTTTTTTCTTTCTGATTCATTTTAATCAGAAATATGAAATAAAACTCAACATTTTTCTGCATGTTTGCTTCATTCTGATTTTGAACTTCCGGTTGGACTGCAAGATGGAGTAGACGCTTTTTCTGAAGCTCCCACCTCTAACATTACTACTTTACTAATTTTCACTTTGTGCTTGTTAAACTATTTGTAACAATATTGCTGCACTGGAACGGCGACCAGTAAGTCAGAGGATGACCAGCAGAACAAGAAAAGAAGAGCAGAAAAAAGACGAGGGGAACGTCATGGCTGTGCTAACGGCTACGCTAGCTGACCACAGAAAATCCCTATCAGCGGAATTCAATGCGGCGTTTACTAAACTGGAAACAAAACTGGAGCTCTTTGAGTCTACTATTTCTACCCACCACCAGCGAATCTCTTCACTGGAGAATGTGGCCACTACCATGAGCGACGACATACAGGCAATTCAAGCCGAGTTAGCTACGGTGACCGGAGAGAGCAACAGACTGAAAGCTAAGCTAATGGACCTTACCAAGCCCCGCCCAGAAACGCCCAGTTGACTGGATTGAGCTGGTTGCCTTCTGTTAAGTGACCACTCTGATTTTGGGAGGTGGAAAATGTCAGTCTAAAATGAAGGAAGCCTCGCAGGGGATAGAGGATGCCCTGCTGTGCGATGGACACGTACATTTTGTTTTTTTTCTTTAAAGGGGTCTGAGTCCAGATGTGTATGGTTTTTTTTTTTGTTGTGGCATGGATGTGAATGTGTGGGTGTGTTTTTTTTCTCTTTCTCTTTCTTTCGTCTTCTTTCTTTACAGTTGTTGGCCAACTATATACCAGGTACCAGTCTCCTCTCAGCAAAGTCGGACTGCCATACCGCAATGTACGTATCTCTTCAGGAAAAGTAAGGGACGACTAGCACAGGGAAGAATTTGAGGGTTGTTTCGTGGAACGTGAGAAGCTTGGGGAATGCTACTAAGATTGCTAAAGTTATGTTTCATTTGCAGCAACTTAAAGGGGACATATTCTTTTTACAAGAAACACACCTTCGTAATAGAGAAATTATGCGTCTTAATAGAAGTTGGATTGGCCATGTATTTCACTCTAGATTCAATGCCAAGGCTAGAGGAACAGCCATACTTATTCGGAATAATGTTATGTTTGAACATCACGAAACAGTAGCAGACATGGAGGGGCGTTTCATAATTGTGTTGGGCAAATTGCAAAGTTGTCCGGTGATACTAGCTTGTGTCTATGGTCCAAATTGGGATGATGATTCCTTTGTGTCTAGACTTTTTTCAGCTATGCTTGATATTGAAAACTACTATTTAATCCTAGGGGGAGACTTTAATATGATCCAGAATGCCCTTTTGGACAGATCCTCAAAAAAAAAACAATCTCATTATCTAATGCTGCTAAAAGTCTTAATGTCTTTAAAACTGAGCTGGGATTGGTGAATCCGTGGAGACATGGGAACCCGACACTTAAGGAGTTTTCCTTCTTTTCCCATGTCCACCGTACCTATGCATGCATAGATTTTTTCCTTATTGATATCAGGCTGCTTCCTAAAGTAAAAACCTGTGATTATCACACCATATCTATATCCGACCACGCGCCAGTCTCCTTAGACCTAGAATTGTTATGTAAATCTCATTTCAAATTTTGGAGATTCAATTCTATACTGCTTACAGAAGAGGACTATAAACAGTTTTTAAAAAATCAGCTTTCACTTTACTTTGATCTTAATAATCTACCTGGTATATCGAGAAGCTGGCGACAAAGCCGGGAAGCTTTTAGCTTTCCAAGTGTGAGCTCAGGCTACCTCCAAATTAATTCCATTCATCAGATCAGCCACAGGGGAGATTCTTTCTGATCCTAGAAAGATAAATGATAGATTTTTGTAATTCTATTCAGAACTGTATACCTCCGTAGCCCCCCCTTCTGCACATAATATACTTAATGATATCAGCTTTCCAAGGATAGATAATGAATTGGGGAGAGGTCTTGGCGGGCCTATCACTATAATAGAGGTGCAGGAATCTATCAAGTCCCTAAGTTCGGGCAAATCCCCTGGGCCGGATGGTTTTTCGTCAGAATACTATAAGGCCAATGTGGATCTTCTGGTGCCAGTATTGACAGATGTGTATAATGAGGCCTTCTCTAGCGGACGCCTCCCTAGCACCTTTTCAGAAGCTACTATATCGCTGATTCTTAAGAACGATAAAGACCCCTCCTTGTGTAGTAGCTATAGACCTATTTCCCTCCTCAATGTAGATTTTAAGATCTTATCTAAAATTCTTGCAACACGTCTCCAGCGAGTTCTTCCCCTCATTATTTCATTAGATCAGACAGTTTTTATGACTGGGGGACAGTCATCCCATAACACCAGACGTCTTTTAAATATTATCCATATGCCAAGTACCTTATCTCCTGAAATAATTGTATCTCTTGACGCCGAGAAGGCATTTGATCGGGTCGAATGGGGTTTTTTATATGAAATAATGGAAAGATTTGGTTTTGATAATGATTTTATTCTTTGGGTTAAGCTGTTGTACATCGCCGGTGGCATCAATTAAAACAAATGACGTGGTGTCTTCACCCTTTCCTCTTGGGAGGGGCACTAGGCAGGGATGCCCTCTGTCTCCCTTGCTATTTGCCATCGGAATAGAGCCTCTGGCCATCTGGTTGCATGCCGAGGGGGTTTTTAAGGGAATTCTGAGATCTGGAGTAACCAATAAAGTGTCCCTTTATGCAGATGATTTGCTTTTATACATTTCTGATCCTCATACTTCTCTTCCAGTGCTTTTTAACATTCTAGAACAATATAGCAAGCTTTCAGGTTACAAGCTCAACTACCAGAAAAGCCAATTATTTCCCTTGAACTCTCTGGCAAGGAACCTTCCGCATTCAATCTCACCCTTTAAATGGGCAGAAGCAGGGTTTCGTTATTTGGGGATATTCATTAGTGCTTCTATGTCTAACATGATGAATAAGAACTTCTCACCGTTATTAGACAGCAAGATATCCCAATTTTTGTGTCTTAAAAAACCTGCCAGACTTCGCAAATCAGTGTTGCAGTCCCCAACTCTTAGGGTGGACTTGCTCTTCCCAACTTCAGGCAGTACTACTGGGCAGCTAATGTACAGAAACTATTATATTGAGGGTGTGATGCCGAGGCTTCACCTGCCTGGGTGCAGATTGAAAGGGCATCTAGCCTTTTTTCGTTGTCCTCTCTGATTTGTTCTCAGCTCCCCCTTCCCCTCTCTCTGGTAGAGAACAATCCTATAGTCAGGGCTACATTAAGAATCTGGAGCCAATTCAGGAAACAGTTTGGCCTGCAAGGACCCTCGAAACAAACCTCTTTAGTCAAAAATTGCAACTGCCAGGAATCTAATTCATAAGTCTTCAGTTTGTGCACGGCATGTTTTAATACAGTGCAAAATATTCTATAAAGTGCATTACGCAAAATTAGCAAAAATGTATTCATCAGTCAGTGACGCTAGGTGTGGACAATCACCAGCTAACCATGCCCACATGTTTTGGGCATGCCCAAAGCTAATTGGGTATTGGGGTAACATTTTTAGGATACTAAGTCAAGCATATAATCAGACGATTCTCCCCAATCCATTATCGGCAATATTTGGCATCCCTCCAGACCGGGGCCTTTTGCATTCTTTGAGGCAAGCCCTGGCCTTCACTACCCTGCTGGCTCGGAGACTTATCCTACTCAAGTGGAAACTGAGCGTCCCGCCGTCTTATGACCACTGGGTTAGAGAAGTTCTGTACAACCTCAAGGTGGAAAAGCTCAGATTTGCACTTAACGGTTCCACCAGTAAATTTATGGAGACTTGGAGACCTTTCCTATCTGTAGTAGGTACCAAGACTTTGCTACTTGATTCAGAAGTAAAGTAAATTATCTGTAGGCCCCCCTATATATCCAGTTTTTTTTGTTTGTTTTTTTGTTTTTTTACCCAATAATTCTGTGTATTATAATTTCTTCTATTCTTTTCTTGATAAATGGGCAAAGTGTGTTTATTTTCTAAGTTTTAGGTATTTTGTGAGTAAAGTTGTGAATTTTCCAAACTTAAGGTTATTTTAAGGTGTAAACACCATCAGATGTAAGACTATGAATTATAGCTTACACTTATTTTGTGAACACACACCCACCTCTGGCTGTTTAATTTAATACTGTTTCATCAGTAATGTGTCATCGTTCATTTGGGGAGTGAATTAAATATTATTATTATTCAATAGTAACCTGGTTTCCAGCTCAGTGAAGCCAGTTGATCAACATTAGAGTCTCACTGATATAAATATAATTTAATTTATATAAACTGATTATCCATTTAAATGCTTTTCTATCAAGCAGGTTTTAGTTGATAGTTTGGAGAAACGAAGCAGCTGCTGTGAAAATGTTAACAGGAGAAACGCAGCTAAAAAAACTTCCTTCTCCATCGTTTCTTTACTTTCCTCCATCACTGCTGAATGTTACCTGCAAAGTTCAAAGTTCAACTCTGGATGTTTTACAGCAAACTGCTCATCCTGTGCTTTATAAAACATTTGGGCTCCTGCTGCAGCAGAGACACTAAAATCTCATTTGAATGGTTAACAGACTGATTCCAACTAAGAGGCTTAGAGGATTTATTGATTTAAAAATACAGCAACATTTTAGTAGAGCCTTTAACTCACATTGTTAATATTTCCATCAAAACAGGGAAATTTCCCCATGCATGGAAAAAAGCTCTGGTGAAACCATTTTTAAATCAGGAAGTGAAATTTGTTCAGTTGTTCCAGTCGTGTTAAAAGTGCTGGAGAAAATTATTCTAGAACAACAACTACTGTATTTATAAAGTAACAATCTTCTGCAGCCTCTTCAGTTTGGCTTCAGACGTCATCAGTCCACAGAGACTCTATAAGTCTGTTGCTTGAAAAGGTTAAACTATCACCTGACAAATCACTGGTGCAGTTTTCCTTGACTTGAAAAAAGGCTTTTGATACGGAGAATCACAATTTACTGATCTCAAGGCTTTCATCATTTAATCTCTCAGAACAGTCATTGTCTTGGTTTCCATCATATTTGAAAGATTGTCAACAATGTGTTGTCATTAATGACAGTAAATGTGTTTTATGCAAAATAGTAACAGGGATTCCACAAGGAACCATCTCAGGTCCTTTTTAGTTTGTATGTTAACAGTTTTCCTGAAATTTGTCCTGAAGTCAAACTGCAAATGTTTGCTGATGACATCATCGTTTACACATCGGACCAAAGCAGAAATGTAGTCAGAGAAAAACCTGCAGAGATCATCATCATGGCTGAAGGATTCCTGTTTAACTCTCAATACAGAGAAAACAAAGTGCATTTGCTTTCCAATCAAGATCACAGTCCCTGAATGTCCAGATCAATGGATTCTATTGAAAATATCACAAGGAAAATATATAGGAATAATTCTGGAAGCTCAGTTAAATTTTAGGAGCCATGTTGATAAAATCAGCTGTTAGATCAAATACAAACTGTTTTAAATTATTATAAATTGTTTAACCCTTCACTGTGCAGAGATGTTGTTGACTCCATGATCGTCTCACAGTTTCCTGTGAAGCTCCTGTCTGATCTCAGACCAGTAAACTCAAACCATCAGCAGGTCTCCATCATCGAGCTTAAAAGGTTTTATATCAAAAGTCAATCAGATTCCATCACTGTGACATTTTGGCTAAATTTGGCATTTTGGATTTTACTAATTTTATAACTTGTAACCTTTTAAAATTTATTTTTATGTGTTTAAATGGATTTGCACTGACTCAATTAAGCGATTACAGAGACTGCAGGGCAGCAGCAGATACCAGAGCAGCTTTAGATGGAAATGTAAAGTTTCCTTTGAAGAACCAGTTTTGCTTAAAGTGCTTCAGTCTGAGAGGATCTGCAGTTTGGACTCACTTCCTGTTGACTTAAAGTCTGTAACCAGTTTTAATTCAAAAACAAACAAAAATCTGATTATGTCAAAAACAGAACTGAGTCCATTTTAAAGTTGATCACTAATAAATATGTTTATTTTAACATTTATATTTTTCATGACTTTGATTCTCAAAAGAGAGACATATGGACATCCTTATGACAAAATTTAATCGATAGAGTGATTTATGACCCTAATCATTAATTGCCCCTCCCCCCACCCAACACCTGTTCATCTAAAAATACATAAGTGCAAACATAAGCATTTCTTTCACACCTGTTAATAACTAAAAATAAACATTTCCATCTTTGGTAAACTTTTTCCCACCACCTCTTTGAATGAACTAGCCAATAGAAACAGAGACAGGTATCAGCAATAAAACATTTCTCTCTGTATACCCAGCACAGGACATCTGTTTGTGAATGATTTAAAGTACAACACATTCACAAAGGGGAGGGTCGATGGCACCGGTGCTCAGTGTGGGTACTCTTAGGGAATTAAAGTACAACACATTTTAAGTAGCTTTTGTGATTTCCTTCATCCAATCAACAACAAAACGAAACCCTGAATATAAGAACTAAACTTTAATTGTTCCTCATTTGTACATGTACTTCTTAAGAATATGTGACTGGCAGTAATCAGGCCTACGTGAGACAAACTGTCTTCCTGCTGCACAGCGTGGAGGGGAGCGACCCCTGACCCTGCTCACCACAGCTGCCATGCCTGTCCACTCTTACACATGTACAGATACCTCTGAAGGAAAACAACAGTCTAACTGTTTTACTGCATTATTTATGGTAGCACGACTAGTCAGTGCTGACAGTTTGTAATTTCCTTCATCCATTCCAAAAACAGTCACTTAAATTTTAAGATAGATAGATAGATAGATAGATAGATATAAAATATTAGAACGAAGTTTGTGAACTTTAAGTATTTATTAGTGAATAAATATTTTGTTCTCTTTAATGTTAGCTGATCTCATAATGAACTAAAGTTTCCTCAGGGACCTACAGAACCCTCATTGTTCGGTATCCCCTTGTTCGCCTGTAGGGGGCGCCACACAAAGCTCCGAGTGTTAAAGCGAAGCATCAGCCTCGAAGTATCAGAAACAGGCAGCACCATGGGCGGCTGCCGGGCAGCTGCAGCCGGGGCTCTCCGCCTCACAGCGTTCTGCACCCGGACCCAGAGGCCGCTGTGGCCCGGTGCCGGAACCGGAGCCTCGGTCTGGGCCCGGAGGAGCCTGAGCGAACCGGCGGCCTTAGAGCCGCGGAGAAGGCTGAAGACCGCCGCGGAGCTTCCGGGGCCCAGTTGGTTCACGACCCTGTACTGGCTGTTCATCAGAGGCTACGGAGCTAGAGGACACCTGCTGCAGGTAACACACACTGCTGCAGGTAACACACACTGCTGCAGGTAACACACACTGCTGCAGGTAACACACACACTGCCACAGGTAAAACC
>NW_006800313.1:495965-520013 GCF_000485575.1 Poecilia formosa | reverse complement strand
GGTAAAACACACTGCTGCAGGTAAAACACACTGCTGCAGGTAAAACACACTGCTGCAGGTAACTCTCTTTCTCTCAGAGTCTCTTTGGTTTATTTCCTTTTTTTAGTTTTTATTATAAAATATTCTAAATATTTTCTGTCTGCATCTTTCAGCCCGATATGGATAGATATAAATGTGATTTTATAGATATAGATGTGATTAATAGCATGAACTTATTTCTCTGCTGTTATGCAAATAATATTTTACATCAAAAAGTTTTAAATGAAGATGAAAAATATCTGACAAACGGCCAAAAGTGATTTTCTTTATTTTACTTGTAAATTTAAATGTTTTGCCTTTTTTTTAACTAAAATATTTAAATTTTGTGCTTCAGCTTAGATGAAACATTCCTGGAACTTCTTCAGAAGAAATCTTTAAATAAAATGATCCAAAATGTTTTAATTTAGCTGCTGAAGCTGAAATAATTCTGAGAGACGATCCGTTTACCAGTCTGAGCTTCCAGAACCATTTGGCTAGATGGGTGTGTGTGACAGTGTGCATGTGTGTGTGACAGTGTGTGTGTGTTACAGTATGTGTGTTCCACCACCCTGACCCCTCTGTCTCCCCTCAGTGCCTCCAGAAGCGGCGGTACGGCCCCATGTGGCGATCCCGGTTCGGTCCGTTCCAGCTGGTGAACGTGGCGTCTCCGCGGCTCATTGCCCAGGTGATCCAGCAGGAGGGCCGGTACCCGGTCCGGGTCGAGCTGCCGCACTGGAAGGAGTACCGGGACCTGAGGGGGCAGGCGTACGGCCTGCATGTGGAGTGAGTCCAGAGTCTGTCTGCTGAACCAGATCAAAACTGGATCAGAACCAGATCAGAACCAGATCTGGTTGATTATTAATATCTGAATTGTGACTCTAATCTGTTGTCATGACAACGTGTGGCTGAATAGAAATGTCTGGTTCCTCATAAAGCGTCTTCAGGCTCCTGATAAAATTCTGTTTCTTCATAAACGTTTAAAGTCTCATGATTTTTCAGCAGTCCGACTCTGATCGCTGATCGGGTCTCACTGTGGTTCTACAGATCTGGACCGGAGTGGCACCGGATCCGCAGTGTCCTGAACCCCAAGATGCTGCGACCCAGAGAGGTGTCGGTCTTCGCCCCGGTGGTCCAGTCCGTGGTGGACGACCTGCTGGCCCGGCTGGAACTACTGCGGCGCCGCAGCCCCGACGGTGCCACCGTGCCCGACCTGGCTGCCGAGCTCTACAAGTTTGGCTTTGAAGGTGGGTGAGGCTTCAGGCTGGGGGCGGGGCATCAGGCTGGGGGTGTGATTTGCTACAGCTGTGTGACCTTTATCAGATTGGGGGATTTGGGGATGTGGCCTTCAGTGGGTGTCTTCATGTTTTGGGGGCGTGTCTTCATGTTTTGGGGGCGTGTCTTCATGTTTTGGGGCGTGTCCTTCTCATCAGCTGACGACCTGCCTTCCTGCAGGCATTTCTGCCGTCCTGTTTGAAACGCGGCTCGGATGCCTACAGGAGGAAATCCCCACCGACACGCTGCGCTTCATCACCGCCGTCAACGACATGCTGACGCTGTCCGACCTGGTGGTGCTGCTGCCGCGCTGGAGCCGTAGGCTCCTCCCCTTCTGGAGACGCTTCGTCCAGGCCTGGGACGACCTCTACGGCGTAGGTAGGTCAGCAGCTGGACTTCCTGAAACACGGAACCGGACCCAGTAACTGGTCCCAGTAACTGGTCCCAATAACCGGTCTCGTCTCCTCAGCTCAGAAGCTGGTGGACCAGCGGATGGCGGAGCTGGCGGCGCAGCCTGGCAATGGCGGGGGCGGTGAGGGGATGTACCTGACATACCTGCTGTCGTCTGATAGGCTGAGCAGAGCTGAGGTTTACATCAGCGTGACGGAGCTGATGCTGGGCGGCGTCGACACGGTGAGTAACGCCATGAGGCATCGATGTGACGCCATGTTTAGATGGGAACACTGAATGGAGTAAAAACACCAGAAACTCAGATTAACAGAAATTAATCTCTGAAATATGAGTTGTTGGTTTTTTGGTGATAATGTTTTTCTTTTCTTTCAGCCTCAATGCACTTATTTATAAAAACAATAAAAATGTGATGAACTATTTTAGCAAACTTCCCCATCAGTTTGCGTTTCTTTCTCAGTTAAAGAAGTGAATCAGTAAGTTTCACACATTAACATTTAAATATAATTTCAAATTTACTGAATTTTATTGAGGCTCTTTGTGACAAATAGAGGAAAAAACAGTAAAACTAAGATTTCTGGTCATAGTTTTGTTTTGTGTCGTTCAAGAAAATGTTTTTATGTTTCTGTCGTTTCTTCAAACTGTTTCTGTTTCCTCTGCTGCCAACAGGAAGTTCATGAAAACACATCTTATGTAATAATTAGTTTCTCTTTAAAATGGTAAACCTCTTCCTGTTTTTCCTCTGATACCTGGAGATGTCTTTACAGCTAGTCATTGTTTTCAGATGTTTTTATGAAGCTCTTAGATGAAGCGGATTGATTACAGAAACCTGACCTGACCCGACCCGCTGCGCCTCGCCTCGGCGCCGCTCGGTTCTGGATGAGTCAGAGCTGAAATATTCAGATCATACCTGAACAGGTTCAGACCTGAACAGAACAAAGAGTTCATTCCACTGAGTCTCTGCAGGAGCAACGATCAGCAGAGACTCAGTTATCTAAATGTCACAGTTTGTTCAAATCATCTTAATATTTCCTGTTTGACCTTTGAACCTTCGGTTCAGCTGGAGCTTTAGGAAACATTTTGCTGTGTCGTCGTTTTTCTGATCAGAGAATCTGAAACGTCATGAAGACTGAGGAACCGGAGCTGCTGCTTATTAATTAATATTAATAACATTTTATTAATTATTAACAACTTTTTGTTTCTGCTCCTTTAGATTGACTCAGATTTTATTTCCAGATTAATGTAACAAACTAAATCCTGGTTTGATTCTGTAAAAATATTTAGATTATTTATAAAATATAAACCAAAAGTGATGAATTCATAAACCTCAGATGAATCACTTATTTAGTCCTAATCTCAATAATCTAATAAATTAGGATCTAAATGAACCAAAATGTTTGAAAATATGAAAACTAATTAAATACAGATAAAGATCATCTGAAATATTTTCTAGATATTGATAAAAATGTTTAGAACAAATAAAATATGAAATGACAATATTCTCAATAAATGAGACGTTTTTCTTGATAATTTCTTCCTCTGTGGATTTTTGATAAGCAGTTTAATGATAATCTGGGATTATCCTCCTAATCTGGGTTCTGAAGTGATTGGTTCTGATCATTTCAGAGATCAAACCTGTAAATAATAAATCTATAACTGAACGTTTCCTCCTCCAGACGTCCAACACTCTGTCCTGGGCTCTGTACCATCTGGCCCGGGACCGACCCGCCCAGAACCGCCTGCAGGCCGAGGTGGACTCCGTCTGCCCCGACCGCCGGCCGCCCAGCACACAGCAGCTGGGCAGGATGCCCTACCTGAGGGCCGTCATCAAGGAGACGCTGCGGTGAGACGCCCTGCCCACAACCTGACAGGAAGCAGGAAGTGACAGAAAATAAAAAAAATACATGAGATATCATCAGAATATTCCAGAATATTTCGGAATATTCCAGAATCTCGTCTCAAATCAAAGTTTTTCTCAGACTGTTTTCACATTCTGTCATAGTTTAGCTGAAATCTGAGACTAAATCATGATTTTAAGGTAAAAACATCCTCAGACGTTTAGGTTTTTCCTTTTCTGACCCGTTTAGTTTCACAGAACCTCATCAGACCCGACGGGTCAGAACAGAACCTGGTTCTGATCAGAAGGGCCTAGTCAAAGTAGGAACTTCTAATGCCTCCTGGTTTGTTATTCTCAGTTTGTGGAGCGGTTCAGAACCTTTTCCTGCTTCCTGTTGGCCTAGTCAAAGCCCGCTCTAAATCATCCATATTCTCCTGTCAAGTTTCAGTTCCAATAAAAACAGAGAAAAAGAAAAACTCCAGATGGAGGATTGTATTCAGATGGAAATGAACTTAAAATCATGAGCTAAAAGGAGAAAAACCAGAATTTAAATTCATTTAAATAAATTTTAATTAGTTTAAACAAGCCTCTGTCTCTCCTGCCTGCAGGTTAAAGCCACTGAAATAAATTTTTTAAACAAAGTTTTTCTGGTTCACCGCCCTCAGCGCTCCATCCGATTGCTGAGCATTTCCATGGCGATGGCCATGATGCTGCCACCACCATGTTCAGAAAGTTTCGGTCTGAGCTTCATGGAGCGTGTCAGCGTCTTACAGCCTGCAGAGAGACAGGAAGGTCCTGATCTGTGTGCGTGTGTGTCTATGTGGGTGTGGGTGTGTCTGTGCGTGTGTGTGTTGCAGCTTGTATCCGGTGGTGCATGGAAACGGACGGCTGGTGTCAGAGAACGAGGTGGTGGTGGATGAGTTCTGGTTCCCCAAGAAGGTAAGAGGAGAAAGAGGAGATGCATTTGTCTGTCTGTCCTCATCCTGTTCCCCCATCTGTCTCTCTGTCCCCCTGCAGACTCAGTTCCACCTGTGTCACTACGCTGCGTCCCACGATGAGGAGGAGTTCGTGGCGCCGGAGGAGTTCCTGCCGCAGCGCTGGCTGCAGCTGGAATCTCCCAGCAGCCATTGCGGCAGAGCCACGCCTGGTTTCTACCGCCATCATCCCTACAGCTTCATCCCGTTTGGAGTCGGAGTGAGAGCCTGTGTTGGCAAGAGGCTGGCAGAGATGGAGATGCACCTGGCTCTGTCCAGGGTGAGGAAGGGAGGAGACACACACACACACACACACATACACATACACACACAGAGAGAGAGAAGGAGCGAGGGAGACACAGACCAGTGTGTTTTTGATTTATTTAATGTATCTGTTTTCCTGTGTGTGTGTTTCCTGTGTGTGTGTTTCCTGTGTGTGTGTGTTTCCTGTGTGTGTGTTTCCTGTGTGTGTCCTCCAGCTGATGCAGCACTACAACGTTCACCCTGAAGTCGGATCTCCTCTCATTGAGCCTAAAACCAGAACTCTTCTGATCCCGTCCAGACCCATCAACCTGCGCTTCCTGCCCAGAGCCTGAAGGTGGCGGCACTCACTCTCCTGCTGTTTTCTGAAACCGTTTACAGCTTCTTCATGTCCTCCACAGTCAGTCTCACTGAAACTCATTTCTGACCAACAGGAAGTAGAAAATCTCTGAACAGATCTTCATCATGTTGATGTTCAGGAAGATAAAAACATTAAATTTGTTTTTGGATCAGTTTATTCAGAGTGTGAATACTTTAGCTTGGTGTGTTAGTTGTTGTAGCGCCCCCTGAAGGCCAAACATAACCAGATTTACCTGCTGGAGATAATTACAGCACATTTTTAATAATAAAATAACAGATTTTAAATGAAGTAATACAAACTAATAAAAGATTTCTGACTCAGCAGCATTTCTCATACATTTTATGTTTTTATCCCCATTAATGCTGTTTTTGTCTGAATTATTAATATTTGTATCAGTATTATTAATGTTTTCATCAGGATTCATCCTGTCTTCCAGCCTCATGCCTCTTTGTTCTGTTTGTTTGTGTGTTTCTCAGAGCCTCCAGCAGGGGGCGACGCCTCATTCAGGGTTGGATTCTTCACCACGTCCAGAGGAGAAGCTTTAACAGAAACATTTTTATTAATATTCAGTTTATTGAAGTTGAAGATGATTTTCTGCCTCTGTATCGGTTTCTGTTCTCACCGCTTTTGAAGTCTGGGCTTTGACTAGGCCGTTTCTGTGCTCTGAGCTCCAGCTGCTCTGGAACAGATGGCCCACATTATGATACCTCCACCACCGGCCCCAACACATGTTGTAGTTCTATCAGCTTTCTGACCTTTGACCTGCAGATGGAGAAGATCAGAGGAAGAAGTGGAAGCTCAGTTTGGTTAGCATTTAGCTTGTTGCTAATATGTGGTTAGCATTTAGCTTGCTGCGGCCTGACTGCGTTCTTCATGTGTTTGAATGTACCTGTGCCTTTCTGAAGTATATTTATTGTTACAACAGGGAAATTATTTTACTGTAAAACCATTTTTTAAATTCTGAACTTTGTATTTCTGATTTATTACTTAGAAAAAAATATATTTTGAAATTAACAGAAACATTTTATAAATCATTTAAATTCTGGATGTTGATCCTTTTTGATGCTTTTATTCATATTTCTGTTTCTCTCCATAAAGTTGAATAAACTATTTAATAAAATGTTTCTGTTCTGTACAAGTTTCAAAGCTGCAGGAGTTTCTTACAGCAGCAGGAGACCGACTGCAGCTTTATGACCAAACACTCTGATCCAGATGGACTGGACCCAAATGGACTCAAACTGGTTCCAGTGCAAACATTCAGTACATCCACTGGTCAGGCAACAAGTCTGGTGTTTGATTCATCTGATCCAACCCAGTTCAGATCCAGTTTGGACCCATCGCCCAGCTTTAACCAGCTAGTTGATGAATTCAGACTTAAACCACTTTAAAACATTTTCCATTCCTAATGTGACAGTAAACCAGTGAACACTGCTCTGTAAACCAGTCACCACCTGCTGGTCCAGTTGCAGCTCCTAGTCAGCACTGGGAGACGTCCAGCAGCCTCCATCATCTTGACTTCCTGTTTTATTTTTAGTTTGATCCAGAAAATTCTAATTCATGCAGAAACTTTTCTGTTCCAGACTGGAGACTTAAAGCTCCACATCATGATGCTGCCACCACCATGTTTCCCTCTGATTTTCTTTTAGTCATTTTCAGGGCTGATAATCTGGTTCCCTGTTTCAATGATTAAAGATGTGATGTTACAGTAAGCTTAGATCTGCTCCAGTAATGATGAGGAGATGACGGATGGTCCCAGAGAGCCGATGTTTCCCCAGAATTGAGGAAAACTTGTCAGATCCTCTGATAAATGATTCCCTCCAGGATCCATCTTCATCCTGACAGGAGAAACATCCAGATTTCTGACTGCATTTTAGAGATTCAGCATTTATTTCACTTATAAAAATCTATTTTTAGTTTTTATTTAATGGGTCTCTATGACGGAGTATTAGTATTAGAATCATCATCAAAGAATAAATATTTGCTAAAAAAAACTCAGATTAATATTCAGATTAATCTTGGATTTAAAAAAACAAAAAAAACAAGGAAATTTCTGAGTTTCAAAAGTCGAAATAAATAAACTCATAAATTGTGAAAATAATCTCAGTAATTTCTTTCTAAATTCTCAGAGTTTTTTGTCTAAAATAGTCTCCTTTATCTCCTTTATGGTTCCGGATGTTTCTGCTGTAAAATCTGCTGGTTTACCGAGTTAGCATCAAGCTAGCGGTGCTGCTACAGCTAAAGGTGCATTTATAAACTCCGCCAGCAGGGGCCGCCGCACAGGCCTGCTGCCTCCTCCTCCTCCTCCTCTTCCTCCTGACGCACCGCCTTCATCATCCAGACCGGACCGCAGCCTGGATGCTCCAGCAGTCCGTGTAGCTGAGAACCGGGTCTCCGTCCTCCCAGCCCGGTCCCGGTCCCGGTTCTGATGGATGGTTAGCCCACCGCTCTGCCTGCTGCTGCGGACCCGGGGAGCCATGGAGTCGGTCGGTGCGGGGGGCTCCGCGGGACTCCGCGGGGCCCCGGGGCCGCAGTGAAGGCGGAGGAACCGCGACCCGCCGCGGGGAACATGGTGAGTGCTTCCACGGTCCGGTTCTGACCCGGTTCTGACGTGGTCCTGACTCGTTAAAACCAACGGATTAATGCATGTTGTGTTTATGGGTGTGAGCTGCCCCACGGTCCGTGAAGGGGTCGTGAAAGAATCCAACAGAAATGCAACACTTCCGGTTCTTCTTCGCTAAAACCTGGTAATTTATGTGACGTCACGTTGACATGTTTCCAGAAAGTCAACAGACAGAAGCGCTGATGCATTTTCCTGCGTTTGGACCGGAACGTGAACGCATCACGTGATTCCTCATCTTAAGCATTGGGTCAAAACATTAGGCTACAGCAGGGGTCAGAGGTTACTGCAGGGGTCAGAGGTTACTGCAGATTGTTACAACAATCAGAATAAATCTCAGAAACTTTACAGTTTGAGAAATCAGGCCTGAATAATGGAGTGCTGCAGTTTTGGTTCTGATCTGGTTCTGGTTCTGATGGGATCAGCCTGTGGTTCTGATTCACTTCATCCAGTTGGATCAGTTTGATCCTCAGCAGCTGATTGGTCTCATCAGACAGGAAGTGACATCAGCAGATGAATCTGAGTTTATGACGGCTCCTCTGTCTCCAGGTTGCCACCTGACAGGAAGTGACATCACTCGCCAGCTCCTCTGCGTCTTTATGTAACCTGCTGAGGAGGCGTGAGAACGCCTCGCCAAGTCATGGCGGCGGTGGGCGAGAGCGCCAGAATGATCAGCATGAGCCGCAGAGCGAGTCATGAAGCGTGACTCACCTGCCTCCACGTGAGGTCAAAGGTCATCTGCCTATGACAGAGCTGGTGGCTCAGCTGGACTGTTTAAGGTCTGTGGAGCTTTAGTTGTTCAGGTGGAGCTGCAGGTGTTTTTAGGTGGAGCTCCAGGTGTTCAGGGAATCGTATTTATTGATGTGGTTTCAGTTGGTTATCAGGTGATCGTTCTGATCCTTTATTTTGAAAATCTTTCTAATGGACCGTGTCCCCTGGTAAACCATTGACCTCACTGACACCATGTTTTGGGTCTCTGCTGCCTGGTGATGCTGAGGTCATGAAGGTCATGAACGTCGTTCTGGGTCGTGTCTCTTCATCCTGAGCTCCCAGTGGAGCATCAGCCCAGAGGACAGTCTGTCTCCGTCCCTGTGATGGAACGTCTGCTGCCGGCGGCGTCTCTGTCACGTTTTCACATCAGCCCCGGTGGCTCATATTGATGATCCAGCCAATGGAGGCCAGCCGGCCCGGCTGCTGATCTGACCTGCGGGGCCGTTCAGGAGCATTGGAGCGGGTCAGAAACTTTCTGCTGCTCGACTCTGGAGCAGCAGAAACGACACTGTAATCTAACATGCTGTTATAAAAAAGACTTAAATGAAATATCTGCTGACTGACTTAATAAGTCACTGATCAATCGATCAGTAAACCTGCAGTAATAATTGGTATTGTTCAGATAATCCTAATCTGAGTTGTAATCTGGAACTCGCTTCATTTTGGATTTTAGTGACTGATGGACTTTATTCAGCTGATGAAGAGTTTATAACTCATTTTCAGAATAAATCAGGATTAAACTCAACAACATGAATGCTCTTACAGGGCCGGCGGCACCAGAATCAATAAAACCCATTAATAACCTGTTCAAATATTAATAGGACTCTCTGGATTAGTTCCTCTTAAAATTAAATAATTTTGAACATCTGATCATCTGATCCTCCAGAATTCACCGGGTTTTTGTTTGTTTTGGTAACTTTTTTATTTTTACAGTTAAAATCTCTGATTTTGTGGAGCTCATTCTGAAATATTTGTAATATTTGTTATTATTTCTGGCAGTAAATGTGACTTTTTGTTCCTTGCCGTATCGATCACAGATAATAACTGATAATAATGGATATTAGCTGATAGTAATGGACATCAGGTCAGGCTGAGGCAGCAGAGGAATAAGACATGAATAAGACTTACTGCCACCTGCCGGTGGGAGTTAGCATCACTGTCAGCATTTTTCAGAAAATATTTCAGTAAATCTCACATTGATGCATCAGCCTTAAAAATGTGGCGCTGTGTTGATTTAACTTGAGTTTCCATGAACACAGAATCACAACAAACCGTCGGGACTGACTCATGTAATTCGGGCCACAAGAAGAGCTTGTGGCGGGCCGGATTTAGCCCTCGGGCCATCAGTTTGACCCACATAAATTAGATCCTTAGTTATGGACCTGCAGGGTTTTAATCATCCATCAGAACTTTATTGATCCATGATTGACTCATCAAATGTTTCTCTGCATCTGACTGGCTGTTCATACCCTCCTGACAACTCCTTCCTCAACGCTTTGACCCTCAGCTGATTGGATGATTGAGGACCAATCAGAGGAGAGGACCTCAGCTGTTTGAGGAAGTAAACATCTGGTACGGTTCAGTTCTGGTCCAGTTCGCTGGACGTCCAGAACTTCAGTCAGACTTTAGACAAAGGTGAAGATTAAATTTTTTTTTCTACTTCATTAAACATTATAGATCCTAAATAAAGTCTGATCTGGTTTAGTTTTATTTTTATTTCATGAAATGATTCAGAAATCGACTTTCTGTAAACTTTGTCGTTCTGCTCGGCGTCCAGCTGAGGATCACGATGAAGTCAGACGGCAGCAGGTCTGTGGAGGCTACGCAGGAACACTGACTCACACACACACACACACACACACACACACAGACTGACTCACACACACAGACTGACTCACACACGCACATGCACTGCGTTCAGGCTGTCGGTGAAATCTGCTCTCTGATGCATCAACAGTTGCTGCTCAGCATGAAGCGTTTCACGTTGCTGGAAGCAGCAACCAGGAGTTGCTGTTGCTCTGCTTATTGCTCATGTTCTGATCTCCTGTTTTATTTCTAAATTTGTGTTCAGTTTTTCCTTCCAGAATGTTTTCAGATATTTTCTCTCATTTTGAACATTTCAGGTCAAAGTGAAGCTGCTGGTTCAGTAAAACATTTTCTACATTAACAGGATGTTTGTGAAGCTGGTCTCACTGGTTTCACTGGTGTGGAGTCCTGCTGACCAGAACCGGGTCTGTTTCTGTTCTGATCGATTTATCAGTCAATAATGTGAGGTGAACTATTCTGGATCATATCTGAGTGAATCTGCAGGCCTGGAGTCTTCTCAGAGGTCAAAGGTCAACCTGGTTCAGACATTTTCTGGCTGCTTTCTGCTCCAGTTTTATTCCTGAATCTGATTTTTATTCTGTAACTCTAATTATATGAAGATTAAATTATTTTACATCTTTTCCTTCAGATTTAAAGACATTATTTCTGTAAACTAGGAATATTTTTTTGTTAAATATATTTCAGTTTCTTCTTCAGCTGTAAAATAAATCAGATGAATAAATAGATCAATAGCTGCATGTACAGATTATAATCTGAATTATTAGTCCAGCTGTTAGCAGGATTACACATCCTGATAAAATGACATTTTAATCCAGATATTAGAGACTGAAGCAGCAACATTTAGCAGATTATAAATCTTCCAGTGTTTCTGAAAACCTGGAATATTTTTAAAATAATTCAGGAACATGGAGATCCAAAATGATCTTTCCATTAAATTCAGCCTCAGAAATGTTTCAAAATCTAAAACTTGAATAAATTATTTTGTTATTTCTCAGCCTGGTTCATCGTTTTCTCTGCAGAGTGAAAAAGATCCAACAGATCAAATCAGGAACCAAACCTGAAGACCTGTGAACTTCAGCCAGAATCCTCTCTGATTCTCAGGGATCCTCTGGGATCCATCCTACTTCCTGCTTCCTGGAGTAAAACTGGAGCTGTTCATCAAATTCTGCATCATTTCTGTCAGAAGCTGAAATATTGACTCTCTGCTGGTTTTATGGCCGTTTATTGATGCTAACAGTTTAAATGTTAAATGCTAAATAGCCAGACTAGCTAGCAGCTAATCTTTGAGTGTAACATTGAACATCAGATGAACATGTTGTGACTGATTTTGATTGATTTTCATTGCAACAGCTTCACATGTTTTCTAAGCGGCAGCCATCTTGGATTTCAGGTTTCTGTTGCTAAAACTTTTCTTGTCAAAAGATTCCAGTTGATTTCTTCCAATTTGGAAAATGATATTTATAACTGAACACACAGAGCATCGTCACCATAATTCTGATGACCGTTGCCATGGTAACTGACACGCTGCTCCTGATTGGCCAGGATTCAGGCGATCAGAATAAACATAAACTAAATATGATTCACACTAACAGAAAGTAGAGAATCTGTCAATAATAAAGTATCCATATGATTTATAAAGTTCAAATATTAGTGATTTTTTTAAAGTTTTATTTCTGTTTTTATGTGGATATTTTTCTGTTTTTCTCTTTTAAAAATGTAAACAAACATATTTACATGTTTAGGAAAAAATAAAATAAACACATTTTTATATAGAAGTAAAAACTAATCAGTAATCACATCACATCACAAAGTCCTAATTTCAGTAAATATTGATAATAATTTGACAACTATAAATAAATGTAATTTTGTGGCATCCTGCATGTCATCCTCACAGTCAGCAGGACCCACACAAACACTCTCCCTGATTGGCTCACGCTGTTGCTATGGGAGCAGCAGCCGTGCCTCCGATTGGTCCAGCTGCAGACTCAGATCTGTTGCTCTCCTGTCAGTCTGCATCTCTGTGTTGTCATGACAACAGACAGGAAGCAGGAGGTGGGGCCTGGTGGTGTTATTGTTGCAGCAGCAGAAGAAAAAAAAACTTCTGTTTTTATTTTTACATCAAGGGGGGCGATCCATCTGCCAGCACACACACACACACACACACACACACACACATCGACACACATACACATCGACACACACAGCGGGTCAGTCGGCCTCGGCCTGCTAATCTCTGACCGCAGGATGATTATTAAAATGATGTTTGGATAGAAAAAAAGGCTCAGAGAGTTTAGCTGGCGATATGGAGCGGGCTGTGTGTGTGTGTGTGTGTGTGTGTGTGTGCGCGTTTGTTTGTAATACCTTGTGGGGACGATTTTCCTGACATATACTATGTTGTGGGGACCAATTGCTCCTTGTGGGGACCGGAGCCTGGTCCCCACAAGGGGAAACCCTGTTTTTGGGTAAGGGGTCAGAGTTAGGACTAAGGTATGAATTGAGTTTTGGTTAGGGTTGCAGTCACAGTTCAGGCATGGACTGCCTGAACTGTGAGTGGTTACCATGGTGATGCTTTAAAGGTATACTTTAAAGCATAAAGTATACCTTTATGCTTTAAAGGTATACTTTAATACCTTTAAAGCAATAATTTCCAGCTGCTGGAAATTTGATCCATTTCCAGCAGCTGGAAATGGATCAAATGTTGCAGTTTTGGTTCCAATAGAACTGGGTCAACTGGACTGAAGAAGAAACCAGCTTTAGAACTGAATGATGGGCTGGATCCTGACAGAGTTTTTCCATCTGTCAGTACCTGATGTGGGCCAGGATCTCTCCAGACCTCTCCAGATCTCTCTGGATCTTCCCAGACCATGTCTTTCTGAGTTTTGCTTCTGTTTAGTCGTTTAATCTGATTCCTTTGATTTCTCTCGTTTGTCTCTGCAGGTGAAACTGTTCACCTGAGCACCACTCTCTAACCTCCTGATCTCCTCCTCATTGCCATGGCGACCACCCTGGAGACAATGCTGCTGCCGCCGGACCAGGAGCCGCGACCCGGGCAGCCAGACGCCTGCCTGGACCCTGAAGGCCGCTACTCGGTGGTCCCTTCTGTGGTCTGCTCCATGTGCTGCCTCTTCGGCATCATCTACTGCTTCTTCGGTGAGTTCCGATGGATTCAACCGGCTGCTGATGGAACTGTATCCTGACCGGATCCTGCCGGTTGGTTACGGTTCCTGCGATCTGATCTCCTTCTTGGTTCTGACCCTGACCCTGCTGCGTTCCTCCAGGCTACCGCTGCTTCAAGGCGGTGATGTTCCTGACCGGGCTGATGTTTGGCTCCGTGGTCATCTTCATGCTGTGCTACAAGGAGCGCGTCCTGGACACCCAGCTGAGCGTGGAGGCCTCGGTGGGCATCGGGCTGGGCATCGGCACGCTGTGTGGCCTGGTCACCATGCTGGTGCGCAGCGTGGGGCTGTTCATGGTGGGGCTGCTGCTGGGGCTGCTGGTGGGCGTGGCCACGCTGGTGGGCATGGCGGAGCTGTCCCAGGCCCCGTCGCGCTCCGTCTGGGTGCCGCTGGGCGTGCTGCTGGGCCTCGGCATGCTGTTCGCCGTGCTGACACTGCAGTGGCAGCGCCTCTTCACCACGCTGTCCACCGCCGTGTTCGGCGCCGCCGTCATCACCGTGGCCCTGGACTACTTCCTGGAGCTGTTTGCGCTCCTGGTGTACATCTACGAGCGGATCAAGGTGGAGCCGGGGAAGCCGGTGTGCTGGATGACCTGGCTGGTGCTGGGGGTGTGGCCGTCCCTCACCCTGCTGGGGGTCATAGTTCAGTGGAAGGTGACCGCCGAAGGATACTCCCACACCAAAGGTGAAGAAACAATCTCCCAACCTGACGCTGATGTTGCAGGTCATCACACCCTGATGTTTGTAAAGTTTGTCTGTCCCTTGTTCCTCAGTGATCATCAGCCGCCAGCAGCGAAGGATGCAGGTGATGCGGATTCGTCAGCGAGATGACCGCTACCGCAACAAGAAGAAGAAGAAGCAGCAGCATGGCTCCTCTCACAATCACCAGGCCAAGCAGCTCAACGCCGAGCCCGCCTACCGCCGCAAGCCAAACCCCATCCGCCGCTACGACACCGACGTTCTGTCGCCGGTAGCCAGCGTCACACGCCGTCTGTGTCCCAGCGCACAGAGGGTCTCCATGTCTCAGCTGTCTCTGTGTTGTCTTGCAGAGTTACATCCAGAGTTTCCGGGACCGGCAGGTTCAGGCGCAGCCCTTCCCCGGCCGGCTGGTAGGAGGCGCTCACGCTGTGGTGGAGATGGGCTACGACTGCGGCTCCACGGCGCCCCTCACCGGGGCCGCAGGGCCACCTCTACGGGCCTGACCTCTGACCCTTGACCTTCACGGGACTGATCAGGAGGAACTGACTAGAGCCACTACACTCACCACCGGATTGACAGGCAACCTTCTGGTGTTGACCTTTGACCCAGCAGGGAGAATCTACCCACCTTTAAACTCTCTACAAAGTCTTGACACATGAGTTAAGCTAACTGTGGCTAATGAGCTAAGCTAGCCACTGGTTTTGTGACATTACATGCATGTAGACACTAAATACCCACACACCACAGCTCCAACACTGAAGGAACCTACTGACCCGGTTCTGAGCTTTCTGCCTCCATCTTCAGTCAAACATCGACTCCAGTGGTTCCACTGTGAACCCAGCTCAGGTTCTAACGCCAGATCAGTCAAAGATCTGGGTCACCATTAAACTCTGGGTCATCGTCCAACTCTGGGTCATCGTCCAACTCTGGGTCATCGTCCAACTCTATTTGATCGTCCAACTCTATTTGATCGTCCAACTCTAGGTCATCGTCCAACTCTGGATTATTGTCCAACTCTGGGTCATTGTCCAACTCTGGATCATTGTCCAACTTGTCAACCAGTATTGCAGAAGCAACCAGCTCCTCAACTGCTTGGGCTCAAACAAATCCTTGAGCTTCACCAGGAAGGGACAGCTCAACACTAACTGGACGTCTTTTTCTTTCTGTGCCATCCAGACCACAACGACCTTCTGTGGAACTCGAAGAGATGCTTTCTCTGTAATGGAGGGGACACCCTTCGTCTCCCTTGGTGCTGGACAGAACACTGCTGTCCTGTCAAACTGCCTCGCCTCTCCTTGGACTGCCAGGTCGGCCAACCGAAACGCTCAGTGGGACACTTCCCTTCGGTAGCTATGGCAACACCAAGTCAGGTTGTGTTGTTTCCCATAGAGAGAGCTCTGTTTACACTGGCACCTCCCAAACACCTGAAAACTGGTTTCAATGACATTTGGTCTGGGACCACAGCCATTTCAAACAGCTAACGTCCCTCTAAAAACACGTTTAGCTTCTTATTACATCATTCAAACACCAAACTCACCTCAACGGGCGTGCAAGTGGACCGGTGTTAGCAGAAGCTAACGTCTGCAGTCTTCCTCTTCTTCGCTCTCGGTGTTTCAGCTTCTGAACTGGATTTTCTTTGGAATATTTTAGAAAAGAAATCTGTGAATACCGAACCGCTAACGGGCTCCACTGCAGCAGCTAGCATGGCAGCCATTTTGAATTTTGAAGCTACTTACTTTCTAAATTAAAATTGTCAGGTTGAGTTGATTTATGTAAACAAAACTTTATCACAGATGCCAAATTTTATTTAATTGAAAGTTTACAAAACAACCAAGTAAATTTAAACTTTGGAAGCCAAGTGTGCTAAATGTTTTCAAAGTTAGCAAAATGCTGATTTGCTACATTAAACATTAGTTCCCTCTGTTAGCCAATTAGTCGATTAGCCCATTAGCGTAGAGGTATCCACCTCTAGCTTCTGCTAATAAGAAGCTAACATAAAGCTAGCGTTAGCCTCTATGGGTTCTGATCCAGACTGAGGTGCCGGTGTAAACGGATGAATCAGACCAGCAGCTGTCTGATTTCTCCATTGTGTTTTTCTTTATTTAGGATGATGTAACATCTGTCTGGTAAAATGTGAAACTTTAACGTGTTTTTAGAGAAGAACTGTGTACAGGAAGTGATGCGTTTAGTGTGAGGAGCTGAACTGCATGAGATGAACTGGTTAGCTTCCTGGTGCGATCGGCTCCAACAGGAAACCTGTACAGAAACACTCTGCACTTATTTTAATGTCCAACAGGAATGAAGACATGCTGTATTTATTTATTTGGTGTTTTATTTATTTTGCTCAGCAGTTAACATGATCACATAACGTGATCATGTTTTTAAAGACTCTGATCATATTTAAAGCATGTGTTCCTGCTCTGTTAAAACAATAAAAACATTAAAATAATTTTATTATCGTCAGCATCATAAAATCATCTTTTCCGATTTGTATCTGCTCTTCCGCTCATTAATGTCCTGTAATATTAATGCAGCGATCATTTAAACATCAAAAATTAATCTAAATTTAAACAATTATTTATTTTTACTGGTTGAATTCAATTTCAAAATACTTTACCAAAACAAAAATACAAATGTGAATTCTTTAATCAATTTACATGAATTGTAATGTATTGAATTATTTAAAGTAGAGCAAAACTTTATTGTGATATGTGATCGATTCAAAAAATGACTCACACTTATCCATATTTATCACTTACTTGTAAAATAGAATAATAATTTATAAAGTTTGTTACATGTTAAAAGAATAAATAATTGCTGCAGTTATTTTTCTACATAATTATTTATGGTCATAAATCAGGAGTTTCATTTGTCAGCAAAGTCAGTGGGCGGGACTAACTCTGCTCTGCGCATGGTGATTGGTCCGTGGTTGTGTTGCTGTTCAGGTCAAACAATCAGACGTTAGTGTCAGATTTAGCTATTTCATAAAATATAATGATGTTTTAAAGAATAATTAATAACTACAATAACTGAGTGTCAATTATGGACACTTTTTAAAATGTCTGCATTTTTAATATTTATACATTTTTTTTAAAAGATCACAGATAAGATCACATATTTTAAGAACTGAATGGATTGTGGCACTTTTGATGCTCCATAGTTGATCATGTTTAGTTGTCAGCTTAACGACTAAATTTTAGTTTAATGAACCGATTTCCATCCATTCTTAAATTAACAGGAGGCATAAACTGACTGATGTTTATGAAATAAAATTAAATTATTGTTTTAAAGTAGTTAGGATGAATTATTATCTGAGCCTAATATCCTTAAAATGCTAGTATCTTCTCCATCAATCATTTCAACTTTTTCCTATAATAATCGTTATTACATATTTGAATCTCATATTAGTAAATAACTTTCTGATTATAATCTGTAATGAAACAGAAGTGCAGAACCGATGTTCCTGTGGCATTTAATTGCTGCAGTTTCTCAGATCATCTGATGGTTTTTATGGGAATTCACCAAAGCGATAAATGAATCGTTTCACTGCAGGATGAAATCAGCGCAGGCTAATGCTAATGCTAGCGCTGTGTTTAGTTCAGCTTTATTAGATTGAGTTGGTCAGAGCGCTGCGGAGCGTCGTGTCGTCTCTTCTTCCTGCAGATCCTCACATGATGTCCTGCTGGTGCTGCGTTGACTCGCTGACCACCTGGAGACAGAAGCTCAAGTCAGGAGCAGCACTGCTATTGCTAAAGCCAAAATTAACTCTAAAGCTAAAGGCCGGTTGGGTCCACATGCAGATCCGTTGTGGCGCCACAGTAAACATCCTCCTGCTTTATTTGTTCCAGGATTCAGATTCTGCGAGAAAAACTACGGCAACAGGGAGGGATTTTCTGCATCAGGGTTTAAACTTTTCACGTTTCGTTTGGTTTTCGTTTTTTTCTGCGGTGCTGGTCAGTGTAACCAAGGGAAACTTTAAATCCTGAATCCAGATGAAAAAGTGAGACCAGGAAGGAAAAACGTCATTTAGACATTTAGAGTAGAACTAACAGAAAATCAACCTGACCTGTTTCCAGTGCCGATCGATACAAATGATCAGTTTAAAAGCCGATCAACTCATCAGTCAAAGAGAATCTGACATAAATTCACCTTTAGTTTTAGTTCCTGATGATCCTCCAACCTGAGCACTAAAAAAAACTAAACATTGATTTAATTTATGTTGTTGGTGTTTGCAAAACAAACCGTTTCAGATGTTACCTAGCAACACAAGCCCCGCCCACTTAATCATTATCAGCCTGTGATTGGTCAGCAGTTGGTTACTGCTGACCAACCAACAGAAACCCAACTGTAGATTCTGTGCTAAAATGTAGCCAACATGTTTTGAATAGGCCACAGAGCATTCTCAACCTGGGAGGTCAGTGTTGATGTGTGTGTCGGTGTGTGTGACGGTGTGTGTCAGTGTGTACTGGTCCAGCAGTGTGTATCACTGAGTGTGTGCCAGTATGTGTTGGTCCAGCGGTGTGTATCGTGTGTATCGGCACTACCTCTCCATCTCGGGTCTCGATGGTTTTGATCAGAACCGTTTTCTTGGAGTGGGTCTCTGCGGAGCGCTGCAGCGGTTCTGGGTTGGTTTCTGCTCAAACAAACAGGAGAGTCAGAGTCAGGAGAGATGGTGCGTTCAGGGACCGGCGGTGCGTTCAGGGACCATCGGGGCAGTATGTACCTCTGAAGCTCAGGGTGGAGAAGTTCTGCATGGGCAGGGCGATCCTGGAAGAGACAGTGGTTAGAGCCGGGCGGTTCTGGAGGTTCTGGAGGTTCTGTGCGGGTTCTGACCTGCTCTCCTCGCCTTCCAGCAGCTTCCTGTAGGTGGCGATCTCCACGTCCAACGCCATCTTGACGTTCAGCAGGTCCTGGTACTCCCTCAGGTGGCGCGCCATCTCGTCCTTCATGGTGGCGATCTCGGCCTCCAGCCGGGCCACCGTGTCCTGGAAGCCGCCCGCCTCGCGCCCGTGGCGCTCCTCCATGTCCCGCATCTGCCTCAGCAGGGACTCGTTCTGGACCAGAACCAACAGGGTAGAAACACATGGCAAGTTAACCACACAGAACCAGTTAGCCACAGAACCAGTTAGCAACAGAACCATTATCAGAATCGGAGTATCAGAACCATCAGGAGGTTCTGAGGACACTCCCGGACCTGTGAGGTTCTGGTTCTACCTACCGTCCCTTTAAGGGAGTCAATCTCGCAGGTGTAGGCCTGGATCTGGTGCCTGAACTCCAGCGTCTCCTGGCGGGCCTGCTGCAGCGCCTGGTTGTTTTTACTGACGGCCTGGTTCAGGTCCGAAACCTGCAGGGACAGAACTCCGTCTTCATCTGCTCCATCGGTGCTGCCCTCTAGTGGTCAGATACACATGCAGATAAACAGGAAGCAGCAGGAAGTGGGTGACCTTGGACTTGTACCACTCTTCAGCCTCGGCGATGTTCTTGGCGGCGATGCCCTCATACTGGGCCCGGATGTCCCTCAGCGCCGCCGTCAGGTCCGGCTTGGACATGTCCATCTGGACCTGGACCTGCGTCTCCTGCATCTGGTTCTGCAGCTCCCGGATCTCCTGCAGGGGGAGACAGTGAGTCTGGGGCTTGGACTGGGCAGGTTGGAGGAGGAGGAGGAGGAACAAGAACCTCTTCATGGATCCTCTTGAGGAAGGCGATCTCCTCCTGCAGGGTCTCGATGCGTCTCTCCAGGTCCAGACGGGCCAGAGTGGCAGCGTCCACGTCCTACAGAACAAATCACACATCCTCTGAGCGACACGTTTAAATTAGAAGTCAAACAGCAAGTCAAACAGAAAGTCAAACAGGAAGTTAAACAGGAGGAACAGAAAGTTAAACTTTAACTTGTGAATAACAGAAAAAAGATGCAAGGAATCCATGCAAGAGAAAACTGTTTCCTTTCTATTCACTTCCTTTCAAATATTCAAGGAAAAAGAAACTTTTCTGTAAAATTAAAATGTTATCTGATAAGTATTTTGGGAGGATTTTATTGTTTCAGGATTACAACGGAATAAAAAAGGATCCCGGATGAGCCCAATGCAGAAATCAAACGAAAATAAAAGCCTCAAAATAACAAAAACATGTTGGCTAAAGACATGTAAACAACCTAATTCTATCAGTTATAAACCATTTTAAAATAAAATTATTAATAGAAAAGTGTTTTGTTTCTGTGCAATAATAATAAGTAACAATAAAAACAGCAACAGCAGAAAATCAGTTCATTATCAAATCTGATCAAGACTCACAGCTCTGAACGCAGCGAGGCTGTTCTCAGCTTCTTCCCTCTGGAGGATCTCCTCCTGCAACCTGAACACACACAGAGAGAGAGAGGGAGGGAGAGAGAGACACAGAGAGACACACACACACACAGAGAGAGAGAGAGAGAGACACACAGAGACACACACAGCGCTTCATTTGAGTCATGTCACCTTTAGAAACAAAACCAAACTACCTGAAACATTCTCTAAGTCTAGAAATGGAATAGCTCCTTCTTGCTGCTGCAGCTCCTTCTTGCTGCTGCAGCTCCTTCTTGCTGCTGCAGCTCCTTCTTGCTGCAGCTCCTGTGAATCAGTTTAATCTAAACATTGGACTCAAACTCTGTGTCTCTCTGGCGGCTTTGTTTCGCTGCAGAGTCTTTCTCTCCTTTTATAAAGAAAACATGATGAACTCTGGTCAGATTGAAGCAGCACTAATCTGTAATCTGTAACAGAGTCTAAACTAAAACCTTTTCATTTATAATTTAACAATAAACGTTTAGCCAGGCTAAAACTAAAGCTGCTGGTTCAGCAGGAAAAGTTTCAGTTTTATTTTAGAAACTTTCCTATAAACTCAGTCTGATGTGGGATTAACAAGAATAACATAAATATTAATCAAAAATAATGTGGGGCATCTCATAGCCAGCTAACTAATGCTGAAAGCTAACTTACTGAATAGCTTTTTTTATTTGTTTTAACTGAATAGGAAAAAGTCAAAACACATTTAATTTATTTTAATTTAATCTAATCTAATCTAATCTAAGATATAATCTCTTAATACCTGTGAATAAGTGGTGAATAAATTAAAGAGATTTCCTGCTATCAATTGTTCATAATCTGGAGGTGAAGCTAATGCTAATGCTAATCCCACTGTTATTAATAAACATTAGAAGAAATTAATTTTAATTTCATGGGCACATTTAATTACACCTTTAGGTGTTAATAAAATAAAACAATATCACCAAACAAACTGTTTGATGTAATAAGCATCAGTTTAAAGCCTCAGAGAAACAAACTGTCAGTTATTAAGCAGAGATATGAAAACAATAATATTTTAGTCTGATTATTTTCAGCTGCAGGTCTGCTCTCTGCGCCGAGCTGCAGCTCTGCTGATGTCACAAGTTTTATTTTTACTAAAGCTTCTTTTTAAATGATAAATAATTAAACATATAGATGGTAAAATAATCAAAATGCCCGCTCTTGTTAATTAATTTCCAGGTTTAAAGTTTTTCTAACATTATTAATATTGAAATCATATTAAAAGGACATACTTTCATTTATTTATAACCTTTCAAAATAGTTTTTTTATCTGTATGTTTTATAAAAATAAAATGAAATTAGATAATCCAGAAACCTTCAGAGCGACGAGACGAGATTAAAATTAGTTCAGAATTTATCCTCCCTGACCTCTGACCCCTGATCCTCCCTGACCTCTGACCCCTGGTCCTCCTCCCTGACCTCTGACCCCTGATCCTCTTTCCTGACCCCTGACTCCTGCTCCTACCTCATCTTGACCTTGTCCAGGTCGTCGGCCAGGTTGTCCCTCTCCACCTCCAGCCGGGCTCTGTGATTGGTCAGGACCTCCACCTGCCGTCTCAGCTCGTTCATCTCGTCCTGGTAGAGGTCGGCGATGCGTGGCGTCTCCCGGTCCCGGAGCCGCTGGACCTCCAGAACCAGCGCCTGGTTCTGCGTCTCCAGGAAGCGGACCTTCTCGATGTAGCTGGCGAAGCGGTCGTTCAGGTGCTGCAGCTCCGCCTTCTCGTTGGTCCGTGTGGCGAGGAACTCCTGGTTCAGGGCGTCCGCTAGGCTGAAGTCCAGCGTCTCCCCCAGGCCGCCGTAGCGCCCCGCCGACACCCGGGTGGCCCCCAGGGGCCCCGCGGTCCCCAGGGACCCAGTGGACAGGCGGTAGGTCGGCGCGGCGGTGCTGCGGGTCACCTCATACACCCTGGAGGTCACGTGGGCCCCTCCGGCGGCGGCGGGGCCCAGGAAGGAGCGGTTGAGGGACGGCGAGGCGTAGGAGCCATGGCCGAAGGTGCGGCGGTAGGAGGAGGCGGAGCGGGCGGAGGAGGAGAAGGAGGCCATGATGGAGGTGCTGCAGCTGGAGGTCTGAGACGGACGAACCGCCCTGGGGTATTTCTACTTACCCCTCTGCCCCGCCTCCAGCCTCCTGATGACATCAGCTCTTCATCGCCTCTCCTCTTCCTCACATTCAGGCCAAACTGGAGGCCCAGGGGCCGAACTGGAGGCCCGGGGGCCAAATCGGCCCGCCGCAGCTCCTCCTGTGGTCCGAAAGACTCCAGAGGGAAACATGAACCAGATGATATGAGGCACATCACAGCAGCTTTTATTCATTTAACCATTAAACCACCAAACTACTTGTCACTTCCTACAGAAATCCTCCCATTTTTTCACATTAAAGCAGAATCTCAGGTTTATTTTCCATCTTCATGCTTCAGATTAATGGCTGATCAGATACTGAATAGTTTCTGTTTAATGATCAATAAATTGTTGAAGGAAGCTAACAGGGTTAGCGCTCTCTGAGTCTCTCTGGTGGTTTCCAGCCGTCCTGAGTGTCTCCAGTCCTCCCTGTCGTCAGGACATACCAATGTGAGGATGCGTTGCCTCTCGCCCTGCGCTGCCTTATAAAGGTAAAGCCTGGCGCCGCTGCAGGGAACTCTGGGAGTTTTACTCTGTTCGCTCAGACAGAACATGGAGCAACGTGACCATAAAACATGTTTAAATGGCAAAGTTTATCGTTTCAGATCAAAACTAAACAGGTTTTTATTAAAGCTAAAAACATGGAAAAACATTTTCCTTCCATACAACAGAAACAATGTGGATCTAAAGTATTAACAATAATAATAATAATAATAATAATAACGATGATGATGATAATTCTTACAGGGTTTTTGGATTTTAACCACCAAACATCACTTGAAAGTATTTCCAGTGAAATACGATCATATTAACAAAATGTATTTATTTTAAACTCCATTTTGTTTCTGGGTTTGAAGGTTTGATCCAGTTTGATCCAGAACCTGTCAGATCTACAAGAGAAGGAAAAATAAAATCTAAGACCTGATAACCTGCAGCAGCAGCTCCTATGTTTCCAGTTCATCTCACATTTTTAGTTCTGAGTTTAAATAAATCAAATGATAAAACTGATTAACTGAGTCGTTATGATTCATTTGTCCAGAAATCGTTTGGAGGCAGGTCATAGGTCACCACCTCACAGTTTATTTCACCTTTTCAAACTCCAGCTGGATTCAGAGGAACTGTTCAGAGTCCAGATACATTTTTAATCTTAGTTTTGTTCTTTAAAATCTGCTTTGTGTTTTATTTTGCTCCAACATGTTGATCTGATCTGATCTAATCTGATTGGGTTCAACGTTCCATCCTGCTGCTCTCACATCTATTAATAGAGTCTCTCTGTGTGTGTGTGTGTGTGTGTGTGTGTGTGTGTGTGTGTGTGTGTGTGTGTGTGTGTGTGTGTATTCATCCCTCTGGTTTTCTTCAGAGCTGCAGAGAA